>NC_091361.1:17795789-18065789 GCF_038502225.1 Cherax quadricarinatus
AATGACTAAATTAATACATAGCATTAGAAATCTTCCTTATGAAGAAAGATTGAAGACTCTTAAGTTACATTCACTTGTTAGACGAAGAATGAGGGGAGACCTGATCGAGGTGTATAAGTGGAAGATGTGTATAAGTGGAAGATAGGTGTTAATAAAGGGGATATTAATAAGGTCTTGAGGATATCTCTCCAAGAGAGAACCCGCAGTAATGGATTTAAATTAGATAAGTTTAGATTTAGAAAGGACATAGGAAAGTATTGGTTTGGAAATAGGGTGGTTGATGAGTGGAACAGTCTACCTAGTTGGGTTATTGAGGCTAAGACTTTGGGTAGCTTCAAGTTTAGGTTGGATAAGTACATGAGTGGGAGGGGTTGGATTTGAGTGGGACTTGCACATAAGAGCTTATTTCTTGGGTAGCATTGAAAATTGGGTTGGTCAAATATTTTGTTAGTGGGATGAATTGTAAAGGACCTGCCTAGTATGGGCCAACAGGCCTGCTGCAGTGTTCCTCCTTTCTTATGTTCTTATATTGATGCATGAGGTTTTCCAGAATCACATCCATCATCTTGGCTCTTCATGTTTCGGGTCCCTCATGAGTGTCAGTGTGTGTGTGTGTGTGTGTGTGTGTGTGTGTGTGTGTGTGTGTGTGTGTGTGTGTGTGTGTGTGTGTGTGTGTGTGTGTGTGTGTGTGATTGTGTGTGTGTGTGTGTGTGTGTGTGTGTGTGTGTGTGTGTTTGTGTGTGTGTGATTGTGTGTGTGTGTGTGTGTGTGTGTGTGTGTGTGTGTGTGTGTGTGTGTGTGTGTGTGTGTGTGTATGTGTGTGCTCACCTAGTTGTGGTTGCAGGGTTCGAGTCACAGCCCCTGGCCCCGCCTCTTCACTGGCAGCCACTCGGTCACTCTTCCTGCTCCATGAGCTTCATCAAACCTCTTCTTAAAGTTTTGTATGGATCCTGCCTCCACTACATCATTTCCCAGACTATTCCACTTTCTGACAATCCTGTGACTGGATAAATACTTTCTAACATCCCTGTGATTCATCCGAGTCTTCAACTTCCAACTGTGATTCCTTGTTGCTGTGTCCCATCTCTGGAACATCCTGTCTCTGTGCCCCTTGTCGATTCCTCTCAATATTTTATGTTATCATATCCCCCTATATCTCCTGTCCTCCAGTGCCATCAGGACGATTTTCCTTAACCTCTCCTCGTAGGGCATACCCCTTAGCTCCGGGACTAGTCTTGTTGCAAACCTTTGCACTTTCTCTAGTTTCCTTATGTGGTTGGCTAGGTGTGAATTCCAAACTCATGCTGCATACAATATAGGCCTAACGTATACGGTGTACAGGGTCCTGAGCGATTCCTTATTGAGATATCTGAGTGCTGTTCTTAGATTTGCTAGTCGCCCGTATGCTGCAGCAGTTATTTAGTTGATGTGCGCCTCAGGACATGTGCCCGGTGATATACACCATATACTCACCCCGAGATCCATTTCCTTGAGTGAAGTTTGAAGTCTCTGGCCCCCTAAACTGTACTCCATCTGCGGTTTTCTTTGCCCTTCCCCAATCTTCATTACTTTGCACTTGGTGGGGTTGAACTCCAGGAGCCAGTTGCTGGACCAGGTCTGCAGCCTGTCCAGACCCCTTTGTAGTTCTGCCTGGTCCTCGTTCTATTAAATTCTTCTCATCAACTTCACATCATCTGCAAACAGGGGCACTTCTGAGTCTATTCCTTCCGTTATGTAGTTCACAAATACCAGAAACAACACAGGTCCTTGGACTGACCCCTGTGGAACTCTGCTCATCACAGGCACCCACTCTGACACCTCGCCACGTACCATGATTCGCTTTTGTCTTCCTGAAAGAAATTCCCTGATCCATGGCAGTGCCTTCCCTGTTATCCCTGCCTGATCCTCCAGCTTTTGCACTAATCTCTTGTGGGAAACTGCCAAACGCCTTCTTACAGTCCAAGAAAACGCAATCCACCCATCTCTCTCTCTTGTCTTACTGCTGTCACCCTGTCATAGAACTCCAGTAGGTTTGTGACAGGATTTCCTGTCCCTGAAACCGGGCTGGCTGTTGCTGATAAGCTCATTCCTTTCCAGGTGCTCCACCACTCTTCAACGGCTAATCTTCTTCATGACTTTACATACATGTCAGTAACACAGGTTTGTAGTTTAATGCTTTGTGTCTATCTCCTTTTTTAAAAACTGGGACTAATTTACTGTCTTCCATACCTCAGCTAGTCGCCCTGTTGAAGATTGTTGTAATTGGGACACACAGCGCCTCTGCTCCCTCTCTCAGGACCCATGGAGAGATGTTATCCTGCCCCATTGCCTTTGAGGTATCTAGCTCCCTTAGCAACCTCTTTACTTCTTCCTCGGTTGTATGTATTGTGCCCAACACTTGGTGTACCCCACCTCTGTATCTATCTGTAGGCCCTTCTGTCTCCTCTGTGAACACTTCTTTGAATCTCATGTTGAGCTCTTCACATACTTCGCAGTCGTTTCTTGTGATCTCTCTGCCTTCCTTCCTCAGCTTGATTACCTGGTCCTTGACTGCTGTTTTTCCTGATGTGGCTGTACAACAACTTTGGGTCAGATTTGGCTTTCGCTGCTATGTCATTTTCGTATTGTCGTTCGGCCTCCCTTCTTACCTGTGCATATTCATTTCTGGCTCTACGATTGCTCTCCTTATTCTCCTGGGTCCTTTGCCTTCTATACTTCTTCCATTCTTTAGCACACTTGGTTTTGGCCTCCCTACACTTTTGGGTGAACCAAGGGCTCATCCTGGCTTTATCGTTATTTTTGTTACCCTTGGGTACAGCCTCTCCTCAGCATCCTTGCATATTGTTGTCACATATTCCATCATTTCGTTTTCTGACTTCCCTGCCAGTTCTCTGTCCCACTGAACCCCGGTCAGGAAATTCTTCATGCTATGTAGTCCCCTCTCTTGTCGTTTGGATTCATTCGTCCTGCCCTTCCTGCTTCCCTCTCTGCTTGTAACTCTACTATGTATTCAAAGCCCAGAACCACATGGTCACTGGCCCCGAGGGGTCTTTCATATGTGATGTCCTCAGTATCTGCACTACTCAAGGTGAATACTAGGTCCAGTCTTGCTGGTTCATCTTCTCTCTCTCTGGTAGTGTCCCTTTAGTGTTGGTACATACGGTTTTCCAGTACCACCTCCATCATTTTAGCTCTCCACGTTTCTGGGCCGCCATGTGGCTCCAGGTTTTCCCAGTCGATTTGCTTGTGACTGAAGTCACCCATGATCAGCAGCTTTGCCCTGCTCGTATGAGCACATCTGGCCACTTCAGCCAGTGTGTCAACCATCACTCTATTACTCTCCTCATACTCTTGCCTTGGCTCCAGGTTTTTCTGTGGTGGGTTATACATCACTGCAATTGCCACCTCCAGACAGAATTGTTCTTTTTGTCTATTGCCTCTTCTCTGTCTCCTATCTCCAGGACATCAAAATCCCATTGGTTTTTGATGAGTAGTGCCACTCCTCCACCCCCTCTGTTCCCTCTGTCCTTCCTCAGGATTTGATATCCTGTTGGAAAGATGGCATTTGTTATCATTCCTGTGAGCTTAGTGTGTGTGCGTGTGTGTGTGTGTGTGTGTGTGTGTGTGTGTGTGTGTGTGTGTGTGTGTGTGTGTGTGTGTGTGTGTGTGTGTGTGTGTCTGTCTGTCTCGTGCCATACTAGTCGAATAGGTGAATTTGGCTTATTCAGCAACATCGTTTTCTGTCAAATAACCAGCATGAAAATTTTTCTATGCCTTAACTCACCTATTTTCAGCCTGAGCATAAGGAAAAAATATCTTTAAAATAATATTAAATAAATGTCAACTAATCTATGATGTATGTAGCAAAATTTAACTGTAACAAATTACGTTACTTTAAGTGAGGTTAGGCAACATTTCTAAGTTTTTCTTAGTCCAAAAATATAAGTATTTATATTTTCCGAAAGGACTTAATTTTAAATGAGTTCTTGCTAATTGACCAATTTTACTTATTCGGCTTGACATTATATATATATATATATATATATATATATATATATATATATATATATATATATATATATATATATAGTATATATATATATATGTCGTGCCGAATAGGTAGAACTTGCTATCTTGGCTTAAATAGCAACGCTCATCTTGCCATAGAGGACAAGTGAAAATTTGTGTATGCAATAATTTCGCCAAAATCATTCTGAACCTAACGAAAAAATATATTTCACTGCGTTTGTTTAGTATTAAATTATTGTAAACAAATCTAAAATATATTTAGTTGGATTAGGCTAAAATAAATTGCTCTTGTTATAAGATTAGGTAAGTTTTCTAAGTTCCTTTTAATGCAAAATTATAAATTTTTACATCAACATTAATGAAAAAAAATATATCTCTAAACGTATAAGAGTAAATTTTAGAAAGGACTTAATTTTAAATGAGTTCTTGCTAATTGACCAGTTTTACATATTCGGCACGACATATATATATATATATATATATATATATATATATATATATATATATATATATATAATATATATATATATAATATAATCTTTGAACAGTAATATATACAGGAGAAGGGGTAACTAGCCACTTGCTCTTAGCATTTTAGTCACCTCTTACGACATGCATGGGTTACGGAGGAAGAATTCTGTTCCACTTCCCCATGGAGGTAAGAGGAAATAAACAAGAACTAGTAAGAAAATAGAAGAAAACCCAGAGAGGTGTGTATATATATGCCTGTACAAACATTTGTAGTGTGACCTAAGTGTAAATAGAAGTAGCAAGACGTACCAGATATCTTGCATGTTTATGAGACAGAAAAAAGACACCAGCAATCCTACCATCATGTAAAACAATTACAGGCTTCCGTTTTACACTCATTTGGCAGGACGGTAGTACCTCCCTGGGTGGTTGCTGTCTACCAACATTCTACCTAGTATATATATATATATATATATATATATATATATATATATATATATATATATATATATATATATATATATATATATATATATATATATATATATATATTTCCTTGATAATGTGAGTAGTCACGAAAGCGCTTGGAATTTCTCTATTCTTTCAGAGTGGTTGTTTTGCATATTTTGAAATCACCTGTTTACTGTGATCTTATTGCATATATATATATATATATATATATATATATATATATATATATATATATATATATATATATATATATATATATATATATATATATATATATATATATATATATATATATATATATTGATATATATTTATATATATAGATATATAGATATATATATATATAGATAGATAGATAGAGAGAGAGAGAGAGAGAGAGAGAGAGAGAGAGAGAGAGAGAGAGAGAGAGAGAGAGAGAGAGAGAGAGAGAATGAGAGAGAGAGGTTACTGTATTTAATGTCAACTACTAAGAATACAAAAAAAAAAAAAAAACAATGCGGGAATAGATACATCTCCAAATAAGCTACTCAAACTTGCACCTTTGACTCATGAATACTATTAAGAAGCTTACATTAAGCTCAGGTTAAATGTTAAGAAACCAAAAACACCACATGGCAAACCTACTTCACTAGATAAGCTTATGGTTCGAATGTCAAGAACCTGACATTCTTCGACTCAGCGTGCAGAGGTCGTCTAATGACACCAACTACCTGCTGACCTTCTATAAATGCAGAGTTAAAAGTATGTTTGCTAAGGGACCGCTGATAGTTATTAGAAAAGTGTGCTAGAAAATCCAATTATTTCGTAAAGACCACGTAATCCACTTCTCAGTGGAAAATAAGTATCATATAGAGCTAAGAAGGTGTGTTGAGGAAGATCATGTGTTCCCCGGAGAGCCTTGATTGCAATAGAAATGGTTTCAATCATCGTATTTTTTCTCAGTTTTCAACAACATTTGTTACCTTGTTACTTGTAAAATTTGTCTGATTCTATCGTCATCTACTAGTCATATACGTGACACTGACATTGTTACCACCTTCCCTTTTTTATATTTATCAATATATTTCACACTTTACATCTGAAGATGGTGGCTGTGCTCCCTTTACTCTCATTTTCTTTATCTTTTGCTTCTTTAATCCTATTAAAACTTGTAAAGTAAAAGGACACAAGTGCAACTAATGTGACATTTTATTGTGGCAAAGTTTCGCTCTCCAGGAGCTTTATCAAGCCATTACACATATATACCCTATATATACCCTATATATACCCTATATATACCCTATATTACCCTATATATACCCTATATATACCCTATATATACCCTCTGTGTCCATTACATGGACACAGAGGGTATATATAGGCTCAGAGTGAGGTGCAATACTAGTGAGGTACCATTTCGATGTTCACTAGTGGTGGTAGTAGTAGTAGTAGTAGTAATACAATATGGTAGAGCAATTAATTCGTACCACTACCACACCCACTAGTATTGCACCTCACTCTGACCCTATATATACCCTCTGTGTCCATGTATTGTTTGTAATGGCTTGATAAAGCTCCTGGAGAGCGAAACGTTGCCACAATAAAATGTCACATTAGTTGCACTTGTGTCCTTTTACTTTACATATTGTCGGTAATTCTACCAACTTTATTACACTATTAAAACTTGTTCACATTTCCTACGTAAAATCATGAGCTCTCTTGCCCATTTACTAATCTAAACTGACTTTTTTACTCATCAATTAGAAAGTACTTTGATGTGTAATAAAGAGATCATCTTTCCTGTGGAGTTCAAGGCTCAGAGAAAATATTATGTTCACAGGGAAGCAATGAACATGCAAGGGTTATATCGTGCCTGGAGTATGGGAGGTACTCAGTTGTGATTCGAGGAACGAAATGCTAACTCCAGTTCCATAAATCTAGAGCCCTTCACTAGCATAAAGGTATCATCCGCTTGAAAAGTTCACGAAGAATAGCCTAGTCTTCCTCCAGTAACCAGGAGAGGTATATAACTTTTCTATAGCCTCATCATAATCGGAAAACAAAGCAACAATTCCCAGAGCCTCGATCATTTTTTTTTTCGTTGATCTCTTGCTTGATAAATACAGTCATTCCGTCTACATGACCGTCACAACCTTATATTTGTATCCTGAGCCGTGACATTCATGACTCTCTCTCGCTCAAACCGCAAACCATCTTTCCGCCTTGAACACTTCCGTTGTACTGACTGAACCAATATTTGAAACTCCAGTATCTGGATTTCATGCTGGAGGACTTCTTGCCTGTCACGATACTTGTGTGTGACAAGGAAGTGTAGATGAATGGTTCAGAGAACCGACATGTTGATAAATTGTGTAAGAAAGGTATAAAATACCGACAATATGAAAGTTAAGACACATGTGCAACATCTGGATATCTTTATTGTAGACGTTTCGCCATCCAGTGGCTTTATCAATACAGATTCTAGGACAAAATAGGAAGACAGTAGAACTATAAACCTCATCTTTTGTATATAGTTCTACTGTCTTCCTATTTTGTCCTAGAATCTGTATTGATAAAGCCACTGGATGGCGAAACGTCTACAATAAAGATATCCAGATGTTGCACATGTGTCTTAACTTTCATGTTGATAAATTAGACACATGTGCAACTCTTGGGTATCTTTATTGAGGATATCAATAAAGATACCCAAGAGCTGCACATGTGTCTAATTTATCGACAAGGAAGTGATCAACGTATCATACATTACATGATGTGTGTGCTGAGAAAAACCAATAAAATAGTTTACTATTCAGCATTATCTTTTCTTCTTTCTTTCAACGTACCAGCCGCACCCCACTGAGGCGGGGCGGCTCAACGTACCAGCCGCACCCCACTGAGGCGGGGCGGCTCAACGTACCAGCCGCACCCCACTGAGGCGGGGCGGCTCAACGTACCAGCCGCACCCCACTGAGGTGGGGCGGCTCAACGTACCAGCCGCACCCCACTGAGGTGGGGCGGCTCAACGTACCAGCCGCACCCCACTGAGACGTACCAGCCGCACCCCACTGAGGTGGGGCGGCTCAACGTACCAGCCGCACCCCACTGAGGCGGGGCGGCTCAACGTACCAGCCGCACCCCACTGAGGCGGGGCGGCTCAACGTACCAGCCGCACCCCACTGAGGCGGGGCGGCTCAACGTACCAGCCGCACCCCACTGAGGCGGGGCGGCTCAACGTACCAGCCGCACCCCACTGAGGCGGGGCGGCTCAACGTACCAGCCGCACCCCACTGAGGCGGGGCGGCTCAGATGGTGGGTGGCCTTAAATTTAGTAATATATACAGGAGAAGGGATTACTAGCCCCTTGCTCCCGGCATTTTAGTCGCCTCTTACGACACGCATGGCTTACGGAGGAAGAATTCTGTTCCACTTCCCCATGAATATATATATATATATATATATATATATATATATATATATATATATATATATATATATATATATATATATATATATATATATATATATATATAGTATTCATGATACATGTGTATGTGCCAAGGAGGTCATCAAAGTAACATTTCCGATACGTGTGCTGAGGAAGCCGCTATTCATGATAAAGTGTCCTGAGTCTGTCAAAAAGTTAACTTGTCTCTGCTGGCGTCAGTATATGAAAAATCAGGCAATATGCAAAACACAATTCAGTTGTGACAATAAATTTATATTCCATTACATTAATTGAGAAACTAGTAAAGTCGCCTTGGTACAGGAGAATGAGAGAGAAATGGATTCACGTCAAAGCGACGTACCTTATTTCTTTGCATAAAATGCCTGTCGTCGTCATCAAAGCACTTCCTTAGAAGTACTGTGATAATATAAGCGTGATATTTATGTGTTTTACTGCGTCGTGTGGGCGTCCCGCCCTTATAACATCAGAGGTCATACGATTTTATCATTCTTGAGCAGAATGATGCCTTATCCTGGAAGACGCTTCTTTAGTAACTATTCTTAATATAAACCATACCACGGGTGGGGCTAGAACCCGCGGTCAGAGAGTCTCAAAACTCCAGACCGTCGCGTTAGCCACTGGACCAGCTAGCCACAATAAGATTCGTCCAACTAGGTATATTTCTACACCATAGGAAGGTTAGCATAGGCACCTCTGTGACCACAAATGCAAGTTTTTACAGACGAATCTCCAGCTAGCGTGGCCGTGACGAACTCTAGCTCAAGTCCCCTCAAAGCCGTCAACATGGTGGCTTTGTATGGTTTGTTTGCAATCGTGTCATTACGATTTCGTGAGTCATTTTCTTAATATGTTTTACAACGAATCGGTTTATATCTGCTCAGACACTAAATAAACTTTCGGTAGAATATATATGTCAAGCAACCAGCTTTGAAACCTTCCTCTGGTTTTTGTCCATGAAATGCATTATGATAATTGTTATTATTTTATTCATAAGGGATTCCTAAACCTGTAGGGCCCATGAAACGTCTGGTGAATGGGGGATAACCAGAATTTATCCCAGGAAGGAGCGAGTATTTCCAATTCCTGGAAACAAAGAGTGACTCACAGTCATCAGTGACTTCCCTGGAGAACTAAAGACTATTACTAACCTCATCTCTTACAAAGACATCTTCGTTACACACTCCTCTTTCTTGTCTCTGATAACCACGACTCGTGTTTCCCAGAGACACCTGGTTCTCCTGTTATCAATTATGTCTTGTTTCAATATCACAGAAATGTTCTCTCACATATTTAAACAGGTCCTGCATGGCATATGTTCAAGATGGAGTGTCTTCTCTTATAGGAAAGAAGTTCCACTAAATTTATAATTATGTTGACTCACTTATCTGTTGCTGCTCCAGTTGAACTTTCTCTTCCTCCTTCACACCAGTCAATTTACAGTCTCTCCCGGAAAGAGGTGATCATACAATTATTCTAATTATCACCTTGTAGCTCATTTTTATTTTGTAAAAATATTTTTTCTTGGCTTTATTCTTAACGAAAATATTTTTTTTAGCTACCGCAAAAACAGCTTAAAAAAATGTGATTGTCGAAGAATAGGTATTATAATGGAGAACTATGACAAGTGGAGTTCCTCAAGGATCAGTACTGGAAGCTGCTCTAGTTCTGGTATACATGAAAAATATGGCGGAAAGAATAGTTTCATATATTGCATTTCGCAGATGTGAAACTAATGATTAAAATAAAACAACGAGAGGTAGAGGGTAATTGGAAGTCTACAACCAACCCTGCCCGGACCAGCTGCCGGGCTTGACTGATCGCTGCTTACTGGAACACAACCTCACCAAATAAAAAATTATGAAAATTGGGACCAGAATCGGAGTACGGAGTCGGGGGATAAAAGCTGCAAACATGATTCAGCGAAAAGTACATCGAGGTCAGCATAGTGTCGAGCATATCTCCTGCGTGCACATTAAGAGAGTAAATTGGCAGTATTCTCGACGGGAGGGCTAAGGAGCCGTGGGATTCTGGCTCTGCTGGAACCCCCAGTAGAAAAATACAACGACGTCTTACCTACAGACTTCACTATCGTTGAGAAACTCTCCCCCAATAAGTCAACTGTCCAGCTTTTCGTCAGGAAAACGATGTGTTGGAAGTCCAGAGGGAGGAAATCATGCAGATGCAACCATACATCTTGGCTTCATCTTCTAGTATAGAAAAAGGACATTCGGTACATCAACTGGTATTAGGAAAAGTGTATTCACTTGCAATAGGAAGCTTTGTTTCATGGTCATAATGTGTTTCTTAAGTGTTGTACTTATTACACAAATGAGAAACATCGATGTTCATACCCAAAAAGTCGAAGAACTCAAAATTAATCTAGGAAGAGAACACAACACCACTTTCAACCTAAGCATTATATGCATTTGGTTTACTTAGATACAGATGGAGTAGGACAGAATAAATAATTGTTATGAAGAGGTTAGTGATATTAAACTATTACGGGTGCAAAACCACATTACAGATTTTGTAGTGTTGGCTGAGTTGAGTTTAGCAAGTGTGTGTATAGTTAGGTAGTAATAACATTTGAAGGTTAGTATATGTCACCACCGCCGCAACTGCTGCTACTGGACTTGCTGCTACTGCCTTTGCTTTATTGTTTTTGTTACTGCTGCTATTGCTGCTACTGTTTTTGTTACTGCTGCTATTGCTGCTACTGTTTTTGTTACTGTTGCTGCTGCTGCTGCTGCTGCTGCTCTTTCTTCTACTGCGTTTGTTGTTACTGTTGCTACTGCTGCTGCACATCTACTGATCGGTGAGTGAACTCAGGCGAGTGTGGAGTCATGCACACCACTGCTGCTGCTGCTGCTGCTGCTGCTGCTGCTGCTGTTACCGCTGCAGCTGATTCTGGTGCTTCTGAAACTCCAACTCCTGCTAGTATTGTTCTTATTGTTGCTACTTGTGCTGATGCCGCTCCTACTCTTATTGTTGCTGCTGTTACTGCTGCTTCTACTCCTAATGTAGCCGTTTTTCCTGCTGCAGCTGTGCCTACATTTGTTACTGCTGCTTCTCTTCCTTGTGCTGCTGCCACTGCTACTGCTTCTCCTGATGTTGAGCCTTATCATATTCCTGCTGCTGCAAATCCAGCTGCTGATCGTCCACTACTGCTGCTGCTGCTGCTGCTGCTGCTGCTGCTGCTAGGAAAGTGAGGTGGCCCTTGTAGGAATTATAAGGAGTCATGCATATCGTTGCTGCTGCTGCCACTACTGCTCTTACCGTTGCTGTTGTTACTGCTGTTACTTCCACTACTGATGCTGCTAGATGAATAAGCTTGGACTGGTGGGCGTTGAGCTATGCACACAGTGTCTGCTGCTGCTGCTTCTGCTGCTGCTGCTGCTGCTGCTGCTGCTGCTGCTGCTGCTGCTGCTGCTGCTGCTGCTGCTGCTGCTGCTGCTGCTGCTGCTGCTGCTGCTGCTGCTGCTGCTGCTTCAGATGCTTCAGCTGCTTCAGTTGGCTTTTATAGGACGAATTATTAGTTGCTGAATAAAAATGGAGTGTATTTCAAGGCTAAATTACAGACTTGATTTCTTACCCTAAATAAATAACGTTGTCATAGTCTGCGGGAGAGAGTGAGCTGAACTTATGGTTTTATGCATCTAACATTGTATGACTGTATGACGATCCAAGAACACTTGTTTATTAAGCCAGCAAGACCATAAGACAGAGAGAGAGAGAGAGAGAGAGAGAGAGAGAGAGAGAGTGTGTGTGTGTGTGTGTGTGTGTGTGTGTGTGGTGCTGCGCCAGTAGCAAGATTCTGCTTGCAACTATCTGCTTATTTATTTGTCTTAACTGTTAATGTAGCATCGCCCCGGCGGCTTGCTCTCAAACCAGGACACCTCAATTTTAAAGAAATTATTACAGAACTACGAGCTATTCGGCAACAAGCAGCAAAGACAGCTCTATACTGAATACAAACAGTAGTTTGCAAATTTGTTTGTCAGTTGTCATGTTCATAATGCAGAAAAGAAAGTGCACCAGTTCTTCCAAAGAGAAAAACTTTGAAAAGGTCGTCGTTTCCCTTTTCATATGATAAGACATTAACACCGCTGAGTGACTGTCTAATAACTTATTAACTGTTCAGTAAACCTACCAGTTAAACTACCGCGCTGCTCTACAATGACCACGTAATAAAACTCCTTCACTTCGCTATTATCTATTAGAAGAGGTAAGAAAAACAAGCCTTAGAAAAAGTTCGACCGAAGTTATCAGTTTTTTACGTAGGAGTTAGTCGGTAGCAAGAACACGTTATCCACTCATAGTGACCTGAATGATCTATCATAAACAAGAGTACTTATTAAGGCTTACAATTCCTTCCTTCCATTAACAGTGCACGAATCAAAAAGGTATTTACAAGTTAACTCATTTATGAGTCTGGAGTGAATAACACCGACCCAAAGAGCTTGACAGGTCAGGGAATGGTTGCACTTCAGAACTTAGCAATACTACCCATGAGAGAATTAAACAAAAATGCAGGTAATAAAAAAATATTCTTAATAGCCATTGTTGCAAGTGAGGTCCCACACTGATCACAAGCTGCCCCGATAACCATCCTAATTCATATAATTACTTGAATGACGATATTTTGTAATGCGTCAGCTAATGTTTTCAGCGATGTAATTTCGCTTCCACGGTGAAGGTAATCCAATCAAAACCAAAATATTATGACAGTTTGAATTAGCTACTCGTGCGTGGGTACAATATTATCATTTTTACATTCTTGTAGTGCTCAAATATATTTCAATAAAACAAATATATGTTTGGTCCGATAAACACAAGGTGCACTGCAATGGGTAAGCAATAATAAGAGTGATTTATTTTTTGTCAGAGAGGCAAACGTTACACAAATACAAGACTTCCCTGTAGGTTTTAACAATTCGGTTTCATTGTAGAATATCTACAGCTGATTACCCGACTGACTTACTATCCAGCGGTGAGGAATTCAAGAATTTCTTTAATACCTTTAATACAGCGACACCTGCAGTAAATGTTACTCTCAAAAATGATTCCCAACCTGTGGACACAGATGCTCATAAACCAATTTTGTTTCCCAGTTTATTTTAAAACATGTAAACCACACAATATCCAAAATCTGTAAACCTCACATTGTAATCCTTATAGAGAATAAACTTGATTGATTGATTGATTAATAAATTGGGATTCATTTAAAAAGCTTTCATTCTGACAAGTATTGTGTCGGTCGAGAATAAGATTCGGCTTATAAAACTATCTTGAGGAGTCGAGTGTGCCTTAATTAGGAATAAATGATAACAAAAAAAATAGTTTCTCATCATTTACTCCGAAAAATAGTGCATAATTCTGGCAACATCTTGGTGCTGTAGTTTATCGAATCGATATTTCTAAGTTATTCTTAACTGGTTTCGACATTATTTTCTTATTAAATGCGTCGACGTTAGCACAATAAACGCAGATATTGTTGTTTTTGGTAATGTATATTTTTCTATTTTTATTTCATTGCTTGGATAATACACAATGTGTAGTCTCATGACTCTCTGACCGCGGGTTCAAATCCCGCCCATGGTATGGTTTGTAGTCTCATCCGGCTGCTAGAGACGAGCGAGGACTCGCTGACGAAGATGTCTGCAACAAGTTATCCATAGAATTACTAAGGAGTCATGACTCTACTGTGCTTCTATTACGCAGTGTGCTGCGTGTAAAATATTGTACAAAAAATGAAATAATTCTCCATAGTTCCGGAATTGTTCTGAAACCGGATGTGTATTATTCCTGGTGAAGCAGAGTGGCCAGGAGAGAGGAGAGTGAGGTGTGTTTAGTTCACTAGGTGAAGCACCGTAGATGGAACAAGATGTAGTTGTGTGAGTAGGTGATATGGCGTTTTTTTTTTTTTATTTCTGAAAGTTTATACCATAGGTTATTTAATTTGTGTTTAAGGGCTCTCATGTTTACCTGTAAGGCCCTAGTGTGCAGAGGCCTGTTTAAGTTCTGGAAGAGTACTCGTATGGTGTTTTGCCTGTTGGCAGAAAGGAGGGGGGTCATGGAGCCTCCCTGTTTATAAATGTTTATATATTTTGTGTGTGGTGTGGAGCAGTCACACAGGCGAACATAAAATACATAAATAACCCACACATAGGAGAGAGACAAGCTTATAACAACGTTTCGGTCCGTCTTGTACTATTCAGAAACCACAGACAGAAGAGTGAGCCAGAATATATAGGCGAGGACAGGGATGGGAGAGAGAGAGAGAGAGAGAGAGAGAGGGAGAGAGAGAGAGAGAGGGAGAGAGAGAGAGAGAGAGGGAGAGAGAGAGAGAGAGAGAGAGAGAGAGAGAGAGAGAGAGAGAGAGAGAGAGAGAGAGACGACATTTAGAAATAGGCATCCATCTTGGTGCCTAAGAGGATCGCAGAACGTTCAAACATCTTGGGTCCTAAATACCCTGCTCAAATTGAAATAAAAAAAAAACAAGGAAGACGTAATCACAACATGCAATTAACAAACACGGTTCTCCATAAATGAATGTGAAATCTGGTGAATGTTTCTTTAATCTATGAAGATTAAGTGAACAGAATGAGGTAGCCAATGAGGCGGTTCAAGTTGACTTCATACAGGACATCAAGCGAAAATAAATGTTACTTCACGTCAAGCTGAATAATAGACGAAGCCACGAGCATGACATGTTGCTTCCTAAACTCTCACGGGTTTAAACTCACAAAATATTAAGTCAGGTAAGGAAAATGATTACATCATTCTGTTCTCGTGACAAGCTGCACCACACACACACACACACACACACACACACACACACACACACACTGGAGGACAGGAGGGTTAGGGGAGACATGATAACGACATACAAAATACTGCGCGGATCAGACAAGGTGGGCAGAGACAGGATGTTCCAGAGATGGGACACAGAAACAATGGGTCACAATTGGAAGCTGAAGACTCAGATGAGTCAAAGGGATGTTAGGAAGTATTTCTTCAGCCATGGAGTAGTCAGGAAGTGGAATAGTTTAGCAAGTGAGGTAGTGGAGGCAGGAACTATACATACATTTAAAACGAGGTATGATAAAGCTCATGGAGCAAGGAGAGAAAGGACCTAGTAGTTATCAGTGAAGAGGCGGGGCCAGGAGCTGAGTATCGACCCCTGCAACCACAATTAGGTGAGTACACACACACACACACACAACGTTCCATGACTGGTCTGTCTGTCAAATGCCTATTGGAATTTATCCCCATCAAATGCAGAGTTATGAAAATCGGAGGACAGATACGTCCAGAAACAAGGTGTCGGATCGGGGGGACAAAGACTGAGGGTCCGGGATCGATCCCGGCATGGGAGAAACGTTGGGCATGTTTCCTAACACCTACTGCCTGCGTACGTTGTTAGATGACTGTTGTGCGTCGCATCCTGGGGGACAAGATTAACCTTTGTTGCTTCAACGTTTCGCTTTCCAGGAGCTCTGTCAAGCGAAACGTTGCCACAATAAAATGTCGCATTAGTTGCCCTTATGTCCTTTTACCTAACATATTGTTGGTAATTCTACCGACATCATTACAATATACCGATGATGTCATCCAGGTGTATAATAGTTCGTACATGTACCTGTAAAAACAAAGATTATTTAAACTGAGTAAAAATACCGTGACTGGAACAATACACAGATAACCCGCACATAGAAGAATGAAACTAATGACGTTTCGGTCTGACTTGGACCATTAACTAGTTAAATTAGTTAGTGGTCCAAGTCGGACCGATACGCCGTCATTACTTTCATTCTCCTATGTCAAGGTTATCTGTGTATTATTATTATTATTATTATTATTATCATTGTTTTTGTTATTGCTATTATAATTGTGAGCATAATAATCGTTATTTACCTCCATTGAAGAGCATAATTCAGGGCATTTCCTCTGAAGCGCCTATCAGCCAAATAACCGCTGCAACAAACGAGATACTGAGAAATTTAAGGGTTAGAATTCAGGAGCATTAATAAGCGAACATGTACGGTTAGAAAAAGCGCAAAGGTTTACAGTAAAACTAGCCACAGAGCTCAGGAGACAGAGGAGACATGATTACGATATGCAGAATACTGAGAGGAATTGGCAGGGTGGACAGAGATTCTGAGAGACGGATCTCAGGTACACGAGGTCACTGCTGGAAATTAAAAGTACAGTTGAGTCATTGGGATGTTAGGAAATATACTCCTTTTGCTTTAGAGTGGCGAGGAATTAGAACGGCCTAGACAGCAAAGTGGTAGAGGCTTTAAGTGATAAGTTTAAATTGTTTTACGCGATGTTAATGTTTGTAAAATATATCGCTACTGTATGATTTTGAAATGTACGGATGTTAAATTTTGATGAATACAAAAGCTTGTTTTTGAGCCAAATCAAAGCCGTTTTATATCTCAGGACTGATATGTCCTCATCAATGATGATACTACCCCAGTACTGGCATGTCCCCATCAATGATGATACTACCCCAGTACTGGCATGTTCCCGTCAATGATGATACTACCCCAGTACTGGCATGTTCCCGTCAATGATGATACTACCCCAGTACTGGCATGTTCCCGTCAATGATGATACTACCCCAGTACTGGCATGTTCCCGTCAATGATGATACTACCCCAGTACTGGCATGTCCCCGTCAATGATGATACTTCCCCAGTACTGGCATGTCCCCGTCAATGATGATACTACCCCAGTACTGGCATGTCCCCATCAATGATGATACTACCCCAGTACTGGCATGTCCCCATCAATGATGATACTACCCCAGTACTGGCATGTCCTAATCAATGATGATACTACCCAGTACTGGCATGTCCCCATCAATGATGATACTACCCCAGTACTGGCATGTCCCCGTCAATGATGATACTACCCCAGTACTGGCATGTCCCCGTCAATGATGATACTACCCCAGTACTGGCATGTTCCCGTCAATGATGATACTACCCCAGTACTGGCATGTCCCCGTCAATGATGATACTACCCCAGTACTGGCATGTCCCCGTCAATGATGATACTACCCCAGTACTGGCATGTCCCCGTCAATGATGATACTACCCCAGTACTGGCATGTCCCCGTCAATGATGATACTTCCCCAGTACTGGCATGTCCCCGTCAATGATGATACTACCCCAGTACTGGCATGTCCCCGTCAATGATGATACTACCCCAGTACTGGCATGTCCCCGTCAATGATGATACTACCCCAGTACTGGCATGTCCCCGTCAATGATGATACTTCCCCAGTACTGGCATGTCCCCGTCAATGATGATACTACCCCAGGACTGGCATGTCCCCGTCAATGATGATACTACCCCAGTACTGGCATGTTCCCGTCAATGATGATACTACCCCAGTACTGGCATGTTCCCGTCAATGATGATACTACCCCAGTACTGACATGTCCCCGTCAATGATGATACTACCCCAGTATTGGCATGTCCCCGTCAATGATGATACTACCCCAGCACTGACATGACTCCAATAATATTACCACCCCAGCACTGACATGACTCCAATAATGTTACGACCCAGGCATTGACATGACTCCAATAATGTTACCACCCCAGTTGGCATGACTCCAATAATGTTACCACCCCAGCATTGACATGACTCCAATAATGTTACCACCCCAGCTGGCATGACTCCAATAATGTTACCACCCCAGCGCTGACATGACTCAATAATGTTACCACCCCAGCACTGACATGACTCCAATAATGTTACCACCCCAGCACTGACATGACTCCAATAATATTACCACCCCAGCACTGACATGACTCCAATAATGTTACCAGCCCAGCACTGACATGACTCAATAATGTTACCACCCCAGCACTGACATGACTCCAATAATGTTACCACCCCAGCACTGACATGACTCCAATAATGTTACCACCCCAGCAATGACATGACTCAATAATGTTACCACCCCAGCACTGACATGACTCCAATAATGTTACCACCCCAGCACTGACATGACTCCAATAACATTACCACCCCAGCACTGACATGACTCCAATAATATTACCACCCCAGCACTGACATGACTCAAATAATGTTACCACCCCAGCACTGACATGACTCCAATAATATTACCACCTCAGCACTGACATGACTCAAATAATGTTACCACCCCAGCACTGACATGACTCAATAATGTTACCACCCCAGCACTGACATGACTCCAATAATATTAACACCCCAGCACTGACATGACTCCAATAATGTTACCACCCCACCACTGACATGACTCCAATAATATTGCCACCCCAGCACTGACATGACTCCAATAATGTTACCACCCCAGCACTGACATGACTCCAATAATATTGCCACCCCAGCACTGACATGACTCCAATAATGTTACCACCACAGCACTGACATGACTCCAATAATGTTACCACCCCAGCACTGATATGGCTCTAATAATATTACCACCCCAGCACTGATATGGCTCTAATAATATTACCACCCCAGCACTGACATGACTCCAATAATGTTACCACCCCAGCACTGATATGACTCCAATAATGTTGACACCCCAGCATTGACATGACTCCAAAAATGTTACCGCCTCAGCACTGACATGACTCCAATAATGTTACCACCCCAGTTGGCATGACTCCATTAATGTTACCACCCCAGCACTGACATGACTCCAATAATGTTACCACCCCAGCACTGACATGGCTCCAATAATGTTACCACCCCAGTTGGCATGACTCCAATAATGTTACCACCCCAGCACTGACATGACTCCAATAATGTTACCACCCCAGCACTGACATGACTCCAATAATGTTACCACCTCAGCACTGACATGACTCCAATAATGTTACCACCCCAGCACTGACATGACTCCAATAATGTTACCACCCCAGCACTGACATGACTCCAATAATGTTACCATCTCAGCACTGACATGACTCCAATAATGTTACCACCCCAGCACTGACATGACTCCAATAATGTTACTACCCCAGCACTGACATGACTCCAATAATGTTACCACCCCAGCACTGACATGACTCCAATAATGTTACCACCCCAGCACTGACATGACTCCAATAATGTTACCACCCCAGCACTGACATGACTCCAATAATGTTACCACCCCAGCACTGACATGACTCCAATAATGTTACCACCCCAGCACTGACATGACTCCAATAATGTTACCACCCCAACATTGACATGACTCCAATCATGTTACCACCCCAGCACTGACATGACTCCAATAATGTTACCACCCCAACATTGACATGACTCCAATAATGTTACCACCCCAGCACTGACATGACTCCAATAATGTTACCACCCCAGCATTGACATGACTCCAATAATGTTACCACCCCAGCACTGACATGACTCCAATAATGTTACCACCCCAGCACTGACATGACTCCAATAATGTTACCACCCCAGCACTGACATGACTCCAATAATGTTACCACCCCAGCACTGACATATCCCCATCAGTGAAATCCCCCATCACTGACAGGTCCTCATCAATAACGTCCCTACCTCAGCACTGTGTTTTTTTAACAAGCTGTGACGTTCTTACCCGAGCACCGTAGGTCACCATCAATGATGTCTCCCTCCCCAAGTTTTCAATGGGCAACGGAGAACAATATAATGCTCAATGAAGACAAATTCCATCTACTCCGTTATGGAAAACTGGAAGAAATAATAGCTAGAAATGAGTATACTACAAATTGCCAGACATAATGAGGGCAAATTCCTTGGCCTATACCTCGACAATAACCTAAATTTCAACACCCATATCCAACACATAACAAAAAAAGTATCCAAAACGGTGGGGATCCTCTCCAAGATACGATACTACGTGCCGCAAACTGCCCTTCTCACACTATACCATTCACTTATATATCCATACCTCACCTATGCTATCTGTGCTTGGGGTTCAACTGCAGCAACACACCTAAAGCTAATAATAACCCAACAAAAGCTGCAGTAAGAATAATCACTAAATTCCATCCCTGGCAACACAACCCCCCCATCCCCACTCTTCATAGATCTAAACTTACTCCCTGTTCAGAACATCCACACTTACTACTGTGCAATCTACATCTACAGGACCTTAAATTCCAATATTAATCTTGACCTAAAACGCTTTCTTGATAGTCGTGACAGGATCCATAGGCATAACACCAGACACAAACATCTCTATGATATTCCCCGTGTTCGACTAAACCTTTACAAAAATTCAATGTATTTCAAAGGACCTAAAATCTGGAACACCCTACCTGAAAACAATAGAACTGCAGACACATTCATCACTTTCAAAACTACATTTAGAAAGCATCTTATCTCCCTGATCCACCCAGACAACTAACTACATGATAACCACCTGGTGGTTCACAATTACACTCACTCACCCACTGACTATAAACCCAGAAATGCTAATCTTAATCTTAAAATAATAAATCCTAACTAGTCATAAGTTTGCCTATGATACTCCAATATAGACACCTTGTATTGTGCCAAAACAAAAGCATTCACATTGCTAAACTCACAAATTATGATTTAATGTTAAGAATTAATCTAAGTCTGCTCGAAATGCCTAGCCATGCTAGGTGTCCTAGTAGCCCCCTCTGTAATTAGTATTTTATAACATGTAAACCACACAATACCCAAAACCTGTAAACCCCACATTGTAACCCTTATAGAGAATAAACTTGAATTGAATTGAACTCTAATCACACAATAGAGTGGAAAAGTAATGTGAAAGACCTGGGAGTGGCACTGTCTGATGATCTTACCTTCAAGGATCACAACAATGCCACTATCACATCTGCGAGGAAACTGATGTGATGGATAATGAGAACATTCAAGATAAGAGATGCCAAGCCAGTGATGATCCTTTTTAAATCACTTGTTCTCTCTAGGCTGGAATACTGTTGTACATCAACATTTCCATTCAAGGCAGGTGAAATTGCAGATCTAGAGAATGTACAGAGGACTTTTACTGCACATATAAGTTCCATCAAACACCTTAACTACTGGGAAAGCCTGGAAGCACTTGACTTGTACTCACTGGAGAGAAGGCGAGAGAGATGCATCATAATCTACACCTGGAAGATCCTGGAGGGCCTGGTCCCTAATCTGCACACAGAAATCACTCCTTACGAAACCAAAAGACTTGGCAGGCAATGCAACTTACCCCCAGGGAAAAGTAGGGGCACCACTGGTGCACTAAGAGAAAACACAATAAGTGTCCGTTGCCCACAACTGTTCAACAGCCTCCCACCAGCCATAAGGGGAATTACCAGTTGGTTTTGTCTTCAAGAGGGAGCTGGACAGATAACTAAAGTCGATGCCGGATGAGCCGGACTGTGGTTCGTACATTGGACTACGTGCGGCCAGCACTAACAGCCTCGCAACCACCTGGTATAGCAGCGAGGAAGTCATTCATTGCCGTGAAATGTTATCTAATTCTCGTTGTAATATATCGAATGTTAGAGTACTTCACTGCATCAAGGACTGTCGTAGTCTGAGTCGTCCTAATTAACTAGGCTGTTAACAAATCGGAACAGTTCGGTAGTGCTCCGTGCACTCGCCTCTTCACTGTTTTTTTATGACTGAAGTTGGGTAGCCAGGAGAGGGTCGCTCCCCAAGGTAACTGGCACTCATGGCTGGCTGGAGCAAATGCCCACTGTTCACAGTTGTATAGGTTGTGAGAAGATTTTGTAGATATGAAGCTAGATTACTCTGTTCAACTCTAACTTAGCTGAAATGGATGTAGGTAGTAGTGTATATTACATTAGCTTATGGAGGCTTCATTTCTTGATTAGTCTTACAAATTAAGAGTGGATAAAAAAATGTGGCACCCCCGAGGAGGCATACGTGGGTCCACTGCTCGTCCTCCCCATCCTTCCCCGAGAAATCGATAGTTGTGTGATTTTCTACATCCCACACCAGCACTGACATCAATGAGATCCCTCACCTCAACCCTGAATGATTCCCATCACTGACTTCCTCACTCCAACACTGATTGATTCCTATCACTGATGTTCTTACTTCAGAACTGACTGATTTCCATCAATGAAGTTGCCTACTCCAGCACTGAATGATACCAGCAATGCCGTCTCCCCCACAACGTCCACTGACTCACATCAATGACATCCCTCAAACGTTGACTGATCCCATCAGTAGCGTCCATCAACATCCACACTGACTGATCTTCACTAGTCTGATCAAATTTCTATCAACGTCTTTACTCTGTCACATCAACAAGACTCAGCAAGAAAAATAACTAAGTTTATATGTACAAAACCCTGCCTTACCACCCTTACTGATTATCATTATTTTATTCTTCCCTGAAATTATTGTCTGCTGTTTAGGATAATCGTGTGTCTGGAATTATCATTGGGACCTGGGATTATCATTCTAGAGAGCGAAACGTTGTCACAAAATGTGTCGTTAGTTGCACACGTTGTCCTCTTTTACTTAACATTCAAGAGATGACTCGACTTGGTACAAACAAGGTCAAATGTTGACTCTCCCGACGAAAACAGTCAAGTGTTGAGGTGCGGACCAAGATCTGGTTTCTGCAGACGAGACGCACAGACTCCAAAGGTGAAGGTTATTGCCTCGTCGAGGGTGTGTGCGGAACTATCATCGTCTCAGAGGAGAGGACTGAATGTTATACAGTGTCAACTATGGGACGACATAAGCTGACTTCAGCAGGAACTTAGCTGTGAGAGGACACTAGCCGGCTCCAGCAGGATCTTAGCTATGAGAGGACACTAGCCGGCTCCAGCAGGATCTTAGCTATGAGAGGACACTAGCCGGCTCCAGCATGATCTTAGCTATGAGAGGACACTAGCCGGCTCCAGCAGGATCTTAGCTACCAGAGAACACAAACCATACCACGGGCGGGGCTTGAACTCGCGGTTAGAGTCGTAAAACTCCAGACCGACTCAAATTGGGAAGCCCATGTGTATTTGTGGCTATGCATAAGTATTACTGGTTATTCAAATGAATGGATATAAATAGTAAAAGAAAAGAAAAATCACATATGTATGGATAATAACACATACGTGTGATCAGTAATTTATTTGAATAACCAGTAATACTTATGCATAGCCACAAATACACATGGGCTTCCCAATTTGAGTCGGTCTTGAGTTTTACGACTCTCTAACCGCGAGTTCAAGCCCCGCCCGTGGTATGGTTTGTGTCCTCTTATAGCTAAGATCCTGCTGGAGCCGGCTAGTGTCCTATCATAGCTAAGATCCTGCTGGAGCCGGCTAGTGTCCTCTCATAGCTAAGATCCTGCTGGAGCCGGCTAGTGTCCTCTCATAGCTAAGATCCTGCTGGAGCCGGCTAGTGTCCTCTCGTAGCTAAGATTCTGCTTTAGCCGGCTAGTGTCCTCTCATAACTAAGATCCTGCTGGAGCCGGCTAGTGTCCTCTCATAGCTAAGATCCTGCTGGAGCCGGCTAGTGTCCTCTCATAGCTAAGATCCTGTTGGAGCCGGCTAGTGTCCTCTCATAGCTAAGATCCTGCTGGAGCCGGCTAGTGTCCTCTCATAGCTAAGATCCTGCTGGAGCCGGCTAGTGTCCTCTCATAGCTAAGATCCTGCTGGAGCCGGCTAGTGTCCTCTCATAGCTAATATCCTGCTGGAGCCGGCTAGTGTCCTCTCATAGCTAAGATCTTGCTGGAGCCGGCTAGTGTCCTCTCGTAGCTAAGATCCTGCTGGAGACGGCTAGTGTTCTCTCATAGCTAAGATCCTGCTGGAGACGGCTAGTGTATTCTCATAGCTAAGATCCTGCTGGAGCCGGCTAGTGTCCTCTCATAGCTAAGATTCTGCTGGAGCCGGCTAGTGTCCTCTCATAGCTAAGATCCTGCTGGGGCCGGCTAGTGTCCTCTCATAGCTAAGATCCTGCTGGAGCCGGCTAGTGTCCTCTCATAGCTAAGATCCTGCTGGAGCCGGCTAGTGTCCTCTCACAGCTAAGATCCTGCTGGAGCCGGCTAGTGTCCTCTCATAGCTAAGATCCTGCTGGAGCCGGCTAGTGTCCTCTCATAGCTAAGATCCTGCTGGAGCCGGCTAGTGTCCTCTCATAGCTAAGATCCTGCTGGAGCCGGCTAGTGTCCTCTCATAGCTAAGATCCTGCTGGAGCCAGCTAGTGTCCTCTCATATCTAAGATCCTGCTGGAGCCGGCTAGTGTCCTCTCATAGCTAAGATCCTGCTGGAGCCGGCTAGTGTCCTCTCACAGCTAAGATCCTGCTGGAGACGGCTAGTGTCCTCTCATAGCTAAGATCCTGCTGGAGCCGGCTAGTGTCCTCTTATAGCTAAGATCCTGCTGGAGCCGGCTAGTGTCCTCTCGTAGCTAAGATCCTGCTGGAGACGGCTAGTGTTCTCTCATAGCTAAGATCCTGCTGGAGACGGCTAGTGTCCTCTCATAGCTAAGATCCTGCTGGAGCCGGCTAGTGTCCTCTCATAGCTAAGATCCTGCTGGAGCCGGCTAGTGTCCTCTCATAGCTAAGATCCTGCTGGAGCCGGCTAGTGTCCTCTCATAGCTAAGATCCTGCTGGGGCCGGCTAGTGTCCTCTCATAGCTCAGATCCTGCTGGAGCCGGCTAGTGTCCTCTCATAGCTAAGATCCTGCTGGAGCCGGCTAGTGTCCTCTCATAGCTAAGATCCTGCTGGAGCCGGCTAGTGTCCTCTCGTAGCTAAGATCCTCCTGGAGACGGCTAGTGTTCTCTCATAGCTAAGATCCTGCTGGAGACGGCTAGTGTCCTCTCATAGCTAAGATCCTGCTGGAGCCGGCTAGTGTCCTCTCATAGCTAAGATCCTGCTGGAGCCGGCTAGTGTCCTCTCATAGCTAAGATCCTGCTGGAGCCGGCTAGTGTCCTCTCATAGCTCAGATCCTGCTGGAGCCGGCTAGTGTCCTCTCATAGCTAAGATCCTGCTGGAGCCGGCTAGTGTCCTCTCATAGCTAAGATCCTGCTGGAGCCGGCTAGTGTCCTCTCGTAGCTAAGATCCTGCTGGAGACGGCTAGTGTTCTCTCATAGCTAAGATCCTGCTGGAGACGGCTAGTGTCCTCTCATAGCTAAGATCCTGCTGGAGCCGGCTAGTGTCCTCTCATAGCTAAGATCCTGCTGGAGCCGGCTAGTGTCCTCTCATAGCTAAGATCCTGCTGAAGCCGGCTAGTGTCCTCTCATAGCTAAGATCCTGCTGGAGCCGGCTAGTGTCCTCTCATAGCTCAGATCCTGCTGGAGCCGGCTAGTGTCCTCTCATAGCTAAGATCCTGCTGGAGCCGGCTAGTGTCCTCTCATAGCTAAGATCCTGCTGGAGCCGGCTAGTGTCCTCTCATAGCTAAGATCCTGCTGGAGCCGGCTAGTGTCCTCTCATAGCTAAGATCCTGCTGGAACCGGCTAGTGTCCTCTCATAGCTAAGATCCTGCTGGAGCCGGCCAGTGTCCTCTCATAGCTAAGATCCTGCTGGAGCCGGCTAGTGTCCTATCATAGCTAAGATCCTGCTGGAGCCGGCTAGTGTCCTCTCATAGCTAAGATCCTGCTGGAACCGGCTAGTGTCCTCTCATAGCTAAGATCCTGCTGGAGCCGGCCAGTGTCCTCTCATAGCTAAGATCCTGCTGGAGCCGGCTAGTGTCCTATCATAGCTAAGATCCTGCTGGAGCCGGCTAGTGTCCTCTCATAGCTAAGATCCTGCTGGAGCCGGCTAGTGTCCTCTCATAGCTAAGATCCTGCTGGAGCCGGCTAGTGTCCTCTCACAGCTAAGATCCTGCTGGAGCCGGCTAGTGTCCTCTCATAGCTGAGATCCTGCTGGAGCCGGCTAGTGTCCTCTCATAGATAAGATCCTGCTGGAGCCGGCTAGTGTCCTCTCATAGCTAAGATCCTGCTGGAGCCGGCTAGTGTCCTCTCATAGCTAAGATCCTGCTGGAGCCGGCTAGTGTCCTCTCATAGCTAAGATTCTGCTGGAGCCGGCTAGTGTCCTCTCATAGCTAAGATCCTGCTGGAGCCGGCTAGTGTCCTCTCATAGCTAAGATCCTGCTGGAGCCGGCTAGTGTCCTCTCATAGCTAAGATCCTGCTGGAACCGGCTAGTGTCCTCTCATAGCTAAGATCCTGCTGGAGCCGGCCAGTGTCCTCTCATAGCTAAGATCCTGCTGGAGCCGGCTAGTGTCCTCTCATAGCTAAGATCCTGCTGGGGCCGGCTAGTGTCCTCTCATAGCTAAGATCCTGCTGGAGACGGCTAGTGTCCTCTCATAGCTAAGATCCTGCTGGAGCCGGCTAGTGTCCTCTCATAGCTAAGATCCTGCTGGAGCCGGCTAGTGTCCTCTCATAGCTAAGATCCTGCTGGGGCCGGCTAGTGTCCTCTCATAGCTAAGATCCTGCTGGAGACGGCTAGTGTCCTCTCATAGCTAAGATCCTGCTGGAGCCGGCTAGTGTCCTCTTATAGCTAAGATCCTGCTGGAGCCGGCTAGTGTCCTCTCGTAGCTAAGATCCTGCTGGAGACGGCTAGTGTTCTCTCATAGCTAAGATCCTGCTGGAGACGGCTAGTGTCCTCTCATAGCTAAGATCCTGCTGAAGCCGGCTAGTGTCCTCTCATAGCTAAGATCCTGCTGGAGCCGGCTAGTGTCCTCTCATAGCTAAGATCCTGCTGGAGCCGGCTAGTGTCCTCTCATAGCTAAGATCCTGCTGGGGCCGGCTAGTGTCCTCTCATAGCTCAGATCCTGCTGGAGCCGGCTAGTGTCCTCTCATAGCTAAGATCCTGCTGGAGCCGGCTAGTGTCCTCTCATAGCTAAGATCCTGCTGGAGCCGGCTAGTGTCCTCTCGTAGCTAAGATCCTGCTGGAGACGGCTAGTGTTCTCTCATAGCTAAGATCCTGCTGGAGACGGCTAGTGTCCTCTCATAGCTAAGATCCTGCTGGAGCCGGCTAGTGTCCTCTCATAGCTAAGATCCTGCTGGAGCCGGCTAGTGTCCTCTCATAGCTAAGATCCTGCTGGAGCCGGCTAGTGTCCTCTCATAGCTCAGATCCTGCTGGAGCCGGCTAGTGTCCTCTCATAGCTAAGATCCTGCTGGAGCCGGCTACTGTCCTCTCATAGCTAAGATCCTGCTGGAGCCGGCTAGTGTCCTCTCGTAGCTAAGATCCTGCTGGAGACGGCTAGTGTACTCTCATAGCTAAGATCCTGCTGGAGACGGCTAGTGTCCTCTCATAGCTAAGATCCTGCTGGAGCCGGCTAGTGTCCTCTCATAGCTAAGATCCTGCTGGAGCCGGCTAGTGTCCTCTCATAGCTAAGATCCTGCTGGAGCCGGCTAGTGTCCTCTCATAGCTAAGATCCTGCTGGAGCCGGCTAGTGTCCTCTCATAGCTAAGATCCTGCTGGAGCCGGCTAGTGTCCTCTCATAGCTAAGATCCTGCTGGAGCCGGCTAGTGTCCTCTCATAGCTAAGATCCTGCTGGAGCCGGCTAGTGTCCTCTCATAGCTAAGATCCTGCTGGAGCCGGCTAGTGTCCTCTCATAGCTAAGATCCTGCTGGAACCGGCTAGTGTCCTCTCATAGCTAAGATCCTGCTGGAGCCGGCCAGTGTCCTCTCATAGCTAAGATCCTGCTGGAGCCGGCTAGTGTCCTCTCATAGCTAAGATCCTGCTGGAGCCGGCTAGTGTCCTCTCATAGCTAAGATCCTGCTGGAGCCGGCTAGTGTCCTCTCATAGCTAAGATCCTGCTGGAGCCAGCTAGTGTCCTCTCACAGCTAAGATCCTGCTGGAGCCGGCTAGTGTCCTCTCATAGCTAAGATCCTGCTGGAGCCGGCTAGTGTCCTCTCATAGATAAGATCCTGCTGGAGCCGGCTAGAGACCTCTCATAGCTAAGATCCTGCTGGAGCCGGCTAGTGTCCTCTCATAGCTAAGATCCTGCTGGAGCCGGCTAGTGTCCTCTCATAGCTAAGATCCTGCTGGAGCCGGCTAGTGTCCTCTCATAGCTAAGATCCTGCTGGGGCCGGCTAGTGTCCTCTCATAGCTAAGATCCTGCTGGAGACGGCTAGTGTCCTCTCATAGCTAAGATCCTGCTGGAGCCGGCTAGTGTCCTCTCATAGCTAAGATCCTGCTGGAGCCGGCTAGTGTCCTCTCATAGCTAAGATCCTGCTGGAGCCGGCTAGTGTCCTCTCATAGCTAAGATCCTGCTGGGGCCGGCTAGTGTCCTCTCATAGCTCAGATCCTGCTGGAGCCGGCTAGTGTCCTCTCATAGCTAAGATCCTGCTGGAGCCGGCTAGTGTCCTCTCGTAGCTAAGATCCTGCTGGAGCCGGCTAGTGTCCTCTCGTAGCTAAGATCCTGCTGGAGACGGCTAGTGTTCTCTCATAGCTAAGATCCTGCTGGAGACGGCTAGTGTCCTCTCATAGCTAAGATCCTGCTGGAGCCGGCTAGTGTCCTCTCATAGCTAAGATCCTGCTGGAGCCGGCTAGTGTCCTCTCATAGCTAAGATCCTGCTGGAGCCGGCTAGTGTCCTCTCATAGCTCAGATCCTGCTGGAGCCGGCTAGTGTCCTCTCATAGCTAAGATCCTGCTGGAGCCGGCTAGTGTCCTCTCATAGCTAAGATCCTGCTGGAGCCGGCTAGTGTCCTCTCGTAGCTAAGATCCTGCTGGAGACGGCTAGTGTTCTCTCATAGCTAAGATCCTGCTGGAGCCGGCTAGTGTCCTCTCATAGCTAAGATCCTGCTGGAGCCGGCTAGTGTCCTCTCATAGCTAAGATCCTGCTGGAGCCGGCTAGTGTCCTCTCATAGCTAAGATCCTGCTGGAGCCGGCTAGTGTCAACTTATAGCTAATATCCTGCTGGAGCCGGCTAGTGTCCTCTCATAGCTAAGATCCTGCTGGAGCCGGCTAGTGTCCTCTCATAGCTAAGATCCTGCTGGAGCCGGCTAGTGTCCTCTCATAGCTAAGATCCTGCTGGAGCCGGCTAGTGTCCTCTCATAGCTAAGATCCTGCTGGAGCCGGCTAGTGTCCTCTCATAGCTAAGATCCTGCTGGAACCGGCTAGTGTCCTCTCATAGCTAAGATCCTGCTGGAGCCGGCCAGTGTCCTCTCATAGCTAAGATCCTGCTGGAGCCGGCTAGTGTCCTCTCATAGCTAAGATCCTGCTGGAGCCGGCTAGTGTCCTCTCATAGCTAAGATCCTGCTGGAGCCGGCTAGTGTCCTCTCATAGCTAAGATCCTGCTGGAGCCGGCTAGTGTCCTCTCACAGCTAAGATCCTGCTGGAGCCGGCTAGTGTCCTCTCATAGCTAAGATCCTGCTGGAGCCGGCTAGTGTCCTCTCATAGCTAAGATCCTGCTGGAGCCGGCTAGTGTCCTCTCATAGATAAGATCCTGCTGGAGCCGGCTAGTGACCTCTCATAGCTAAGATCCTGCTGGAGCCGGCTAGTGTCCTCTCATAGCTAAGATCCTGCTGGAGCCGGCTAGTGTCCTCTCATAGCTAAGATCCTGCTGGAGCCGGCTAGTGTCCTCTCATAGCTAAGATCCTGCTGGGGCCGGCTAGTGTCCTCTCATAGCTAAGATCCTGCTGGAGACGGCTAGTGTCCTCTCATAGCTAAGATCCTGCTGGAGCCGGCTAGTGTCCTCTTATAGCTAAGATCCTGCTGGAGCCGGCTAGTGTCCTCTCGTAGCTAAGATCCTGCTGGAGACGGCTAGTGTTCTCTCATAGCTAAGATCCTGCTGGAGACGGCTAGTGTCCTCTCATAGCTAAGATCCTGCTGGAGCCGGCTAGTGTCCTCTCATTGCTAAGATCCTGCTGGAGCCGGCTAGTGTCCTGTCATAGCTAAGATCCTGCTGGAGCCGGCTATTGTCCTCTCATAGCTAAGATCCTGCTGGAGCCGGCTAGTGTCCTCTCATAGCTAAGATCCTGCTGGAGCCGGCTAGTGTCCTTTCATAGCTAAGATCCTGCTGGAGCCGGCTAGTGTCCTCTCATAGTTAAGATCCTGCTGGAGCCGGCTAGTGCCCTTTCATAGCTACGATCCTGCTGGAGCCGGCTAGTGTCCTCTCATAGTTAAGATCCTGCTGGAGCCAGCTAGTGCCCTTTCATAGCTGCGATCCTGCTGGAGCCGACTAGTGTCCTCTCATAGCTTAGATCCTGCTGGAGGCGGCTAGTGTCCTCTCATAGCTAAGATCCTGCTGGAGCCGGCTAGTGTCCTCTCATAGCTAAGATCCTGCTGGAGCCGGCTAGTGTCCTCTCATAGCTAAGATTCTGCTGGAGCCGGCTAGTGTCCTCTCATAGCTAAGATCCTGCTGGAGCCGGCTAGTGTCCTCTCATAGCTAAGATCCTGCTGGAGCCGGCTAGTGTCCTCTCATAGCTAAGATCCTGCTGGAACAGGCTAGTGTCCTCTCATAGCTAAGATCCTGCTGGAGCCGGCCAGTGTCCTCTCATAGCTAAGATCCTGCTGGAGCCGGCTAGTGTCCTCTCATAGCTAAGATCCTGCTGGGGCCGGCTAGTGTCCTCTCATAGCTAAGATCCTGCTGGAGACGGCTAGTGTCCTCTCATAGCTAAGATCCTGCTGGAGCCGGCTAGTGTCCTCTCATAGCTAAGATCCTGCTGGAGCCGGCTAGTGTCCTCTCATAGCTAAGATCCTGCTGGGGCCGGCTAGTGTCCTCTCATAGCTAAGATCCTGCTGGAGATGGCTAGTGTCCTCTCATAGCTAAGATCCTGCTGGAGCCGGCTAGTGTCCTCTTATAGCTAAGATCCTGCTGGAGCCGGCTAGTGTCCTCTCGTAGCTAAGATCCTGCTGGAGACGGCTAGTGTTCTCTCATAGCTAAGATCCTGCTGGAGACGGCTAGTGTCCTCTCATAGCTAAGATCCTGCTGGAGCCGGCTAGTGTCCTCTCATAGCTAAGATCCTGCTGGAGCCGGCTAGTGTCCTCTCATAGCTAAAATCCTGCTGGAGCCGGCTAGTGTCCTCTCATAGCTAAGATCCTGCTGGGGCCGGCTAGTGTCCTCTCTTAGCTCAGATCCTGCTGGAGCCGGCTAGTGTCCTCTCATAGCTAAGATCCTGCTGGAGCCGGCTAGTGTCCTCTCATAGCTAAGATCCTGCTGGAGCCGGCTAGTGTCCTCTCGTAGCTAAGATCCTGCTGGAGACGGCTAGTGTTCTCTCATAGCTAAGATCCTGCTGGAGACGACTAGTGTCCTCTCATAGCTAAGATCCTGCTGGAGCCGGCTAGTGTCCTCTCATAGCTAAGATCCTGCTGGAGCCGGCTAGTGTCCTCTCATAGCTAAGATCCTGCTGGAGCCGGCTAGTGTCCTCTCATAGCTCAGATCCTGCTGGAGCCGGCTAGTGTCCTCTCATAGCTAAGATCCTGTTGGAGCCGGCTAGTGTCCTCTCATAGCTAAGATCCTGCTGGAGCCGGCTAGTGTCCTCTCGTAGCTAAGATCCTGCTGGAGACGGCTAGTGTTCTCTCATAGCTAAGATCCTGCTGGAGACGGCTAGTGTCCTCTCATAGCTAAGATCCTGCTGGAGCCGGCTAGTGTCCTCTCATAGCTAAGATCCTGCTGGAGCCGGCTAGTGTCCTCTCATAGCTAAGATCCTGCTGGAGCCGGCTAGTGTCCTCTCATAGCTAAGATCCTGCTGGAGCCGGCTAGTGTCCTCTCATAGCTAAGATCCTGCTGGAGCCGGCTAGTGTCCTCTCATAGCTAAGATCCTGCTGGAGCCGGCTAGTGTCCTCTCATAGCTAAGATCCTGCTGGAGCCGGCTAGTGTCCTCTCATAGCTAAGATCCTGCTGGAGCCGGCTAGTGTCCTCTCATAGCTAAGATCCTGCTGGAACCGGCTAGTGTCCTCTCATAGCTAAGATCCTGCTGGAGCCGGCCAGTGTCCTCTCATAGCTAAGATCCTGCTGGAGCCGGCTAGTGTCCTCTCATAGCTAAGATCCTGCTGGAGCCGGCTAGTGTCCTCTCATAGCTAAGATCCTGCTGGAGCCGGCTAGTGTCCTCTCATAGCTAAGATCCTGCTGGAGCCGGCTAGTGTCCTCTCACAGCTAAGATCCTGCTGGAGCCGGCTAGTGTCCTCTCATAGCTAAGATCCTGCTGGAGCCGGCTAGTGTCCTCTCATAGCTAAGATCCTGCTGGAGCCGGCTAGTGTCCTCTCATAGCTAAGATCCTGCTGGGGCCGGCTAGTGTCCTCTCATAGCTAAGATCCTGCTGGAGACGGCTAGTGTCCTCTCATAGCTAAGATCCTGCTGGAGCCGGCTAGTGTCCTCTCATAGCTAAGATCCTGCTGGAGCCGGCTAGTGTCCTCTCATAGCTAAGATCCTGCTGGAGCCGGCTAGTGTCCTCTCATAGCTAAGATCCTGCTGGTGCCGGCTAGTGTCCTCTCATAGCTCAGATCCTGCTGGAGCCGGCTAGTGTCCTCTCATAGCTAAGATCCTGCTGGAGCCGGCTAGTGTCCTCTCGTAGCTAAGATCCTGCTGGAGCCGGCTAGTGTCCTCTCGTAGCTAAGATCCTGCTGGAGACGGCTAGTGTTCTCTCATAGCTAAGATCCTGCTGGAGACGGCTAGTGTCCTCTCATAGCTAAGATCCTGCTGGAGCCGGCTAGTGTCCTCTCATAGCTAAGATCCTGCTGGAGCCGGCTAGTGTCCTCTCATAGCTAAGATCCTGCTGGAGCCGGCTAGTGTCCTCTCATAGCTCAGATCCTGCTGGAGCCGGCTAGTGTCCTCTCATAGCTAAGATCCTGCTGGAGCCGGCTAGTGTCCTCTCATAGCTAAGATCCTGCTGGAGCCGGCTAGTGTCCTCTCGTAGCTAAGATCCTGCTGGAGACGGCTAGTGTCCTCTCATAGCTAAGATCCTGCTGGAGCCGGCTAGTGTCCTCTCATAGCTAAGATCCTGCTGGAGCCGGCTAGTGTCCTCTCATAGCTAAGATCCTGCTGGAGCCGGCTAGTGTCCTCTCATAGCTAAGATCCTGCTGGAACCGGCTAGTGTCCTCTCATAGCTAAGATCCTGCTGGAGCCGGCCAGTGTCCTCTCATAGCTAAGATCCTGCTGGAGCCGGCTAGTGTCCTCTCATAGCTAAGATCCTGCTGGAGCCGGCTAGTGTCCTCTCATAGCTAAGATCCTGCTGGAGCCGGCTAGTGTCCTCTCATAGCTAAGATCCTGCTGGAGCCGGCTAGTGTCCTCTCACAGCTAAGATCCTGCTGGAGCCGGCTAGTGTCCTCTCATAGCTAAGATCCTGCTGGAGCCGGCTAGTGTCCTCTCATAGCTAAGATCCTGCTGGAGCCGGCTAGTGTCCTCTCATAGATAAGATCCTGCTGGAGCCGGCTAGTGACCTCTCATAGCTAAGATCCTGCTGGAGCCGGCTAGTGTCCTCTCATAGCTAAGATCCTGCTGGAGCCGGCTAGTGTCCTCTCATAGCTAAGATCCTGCTGGAGCCGGCTAGTGTCCTCTCATAGCTAAGATCCTGCTGGGGCCGGCTAGTGTCCTCTCATAGCTAAGATCCTGCTGGAGACGGCTAGTGTCCTCTCATAGCTAAGATCCTGCTGGAGCCGGCTAGTGTCCTCTTATAGCTAAGATCCTGCTGGAGCCGGCTAGTGTCCTCTCGTAGCTAAGATCCTGCTGGAGACGGCTAGTGTTCTCTCATAGCTAAGATCCTGCTGGAGACGGCTAGTGTCCTCTCATAGCTAAGATCCTGCTGGAGCCGGCTAGTGTCCTCTCATTGCTAAGATCCTGCTGGAGCCGGCTAGTGTCCTGTCATAGCTAAGATCCTGCTGGAGCCGGCTATTGTCCTCTCATAGCTAAGATCCTGCTGGAGCCGGCTAGTGTCCTCTCATAGCTAAGATCCTGCTGGAGCCGGCTAGTGTCCTCTCATAGCTAAGATCCTGCTGGAGCCGGCTAGTGTCCTCTCATAGCTAAGATCCTGCTGGAGCCGGCTAGTGTCCTCTCATAGCTAAGATCCTGCTGGAGCCGGCTAGTGTCCTCTCATAGCTAAGATCCTGCTGGAGCCGGCTAGTGTCCTCTCATAGCTGAGATCCTGCTGGAGCCGGCTAGTGTCCTCTCATAGATAAGATCCTGCTGGAGCCGGCTAGTGTCCTCTCATAGCTAAGATCCTGCTGGAGCCGGCTAGTGTCCTCTCATAGCTAAGATCCTGCTGGAGCCGGCTAGTGTCCTCTCATAGCTAAGATTCTGCTGGAGCCGGCTAGTGTCCTCTCATAGCTAAGATCCTGCTGGAGCCGGCTAGTGTCCTCTCATAGCTAAGATCCTGCTGGAGCCGGCTAGTGTCCTCTCATAGCTAAGATCCTGCTGGAACAGGCTAGTGTCCTCTCATAGCTAAGATCCTGCTGGAGCCGGCCAGTGTCCTCTCATAGCTAAGATCCTGCTGGAGCCGGCTAGTGTCCTCTCATAGCTAAGATCCTGCTGGGGCCGGCTAGTGTCCTCTCATAGCTAAGATCCTGCTGGAGACGGCTAGTGTCCTCTCATAGCTAAGATCCTGCTGGAGCCGGCTAGTGTCCTCTCATAGCTAAGATCCTGCTGGAGCCGGCTAGTGTCCTCTCATAGCTAAGATCCTGCTGGGGCCGGCTAGTGTCCTCTCATAGCTAAGATCCTGCTGGAGATGGCTAGTGTCCTCTCATAGCTAAGATCCTGCTGGAGCCGGCTAGTGTCCTCTTATAGCTAAGATCCTGCTGGAGCCGGCTAGTGTCCTCTCGTAGCTAAGATCCTGCTGGAGACGGCTAGTGTTCTCTCATAGCTAAGATCCTGCTGGAGACGGCTAGTGTCCTCTCATAGCTAAGATCCTGCTGGAGCCGGCTAGTGTCCTCTCATAGCTAAGATCCTGCTGGAGCCGGCTAGTGTCCTCTCATAGCTAAAATCCTGCTGGAGCCGGCTAGTGTCCTCTCATAGCTAAGATCCTGCTGGGGCCGGCTAGTGTCCTCTCATAGCTCAGATCCTGCTGGAGCCGGCTAGTGTCCTCTCATAGCTAAGATCCTGCTGGAGCCGGCTAGTGTCCTCTCATAGCTAAGATCCTGCTGGAGCCGGCTAGTGTCCTCTCGTAGCTAAGATCCTGCTGGAGACGGCTAGTGTTCTCTCATAGCTAAGATCCTGCTGGAGACGACTAGTGTCCTCTCATAGCTAAGATCCTGCTGGAGCCGGCTAGTGTCCTCTCATAGCTAAGATCCTGCTGGAGCCGGCTAGTGTCCTCTCATAGCTAAGATCCTGCTGGAGCCGGCTAGTGTCCTCTCATAGCTCAGATCCTGCTGGAGCCGGCTAGTGTCCTCTCATAGCTAAGATCCTGTTGGAGCCGGCTAGTGTCCTCTCATAGCTAAGATCCTGCTGGAGCCGGCTAGTGTCCTCTCGTAGCTAAGATCCTGCTGGAGACGGCTAGTGTTCTCTCATAGCTAAGATCCTGCTGGAGACGGCTAGTGTCCTCTCATAGCTAAGATCCTGCTGGAGCCGGCTAGTGTCCTCTCATAGCTAAGATCCTGCTGGAGCCGGCTAGTGTCCTCTCATAGCTAAGATCCTGCTGGAGCCGGCTAGTGTCCTCTCATAGCTAAGATCCTGCTGGAGCCGGCTAGTGTCCTCTCATAGCTAAGATCCTGCTGGAGCCGGCTAGTGTCCTCTCATAGCTAAGATCCTGCTGGAGCCGGCTAGTGTCCTCTCATAGCTAAGATCCTGCTGGAGCCGGCTAGTGTCCTCTCATAGCTAAGATCCTGCTGGAGCCGGCTAGTGTCCTCTCATAGCTAAGATCCTGCTGGAACCGGCTAGTGTCCTCTCATAGCTAAGATCCTGCTGGAGCCGGCCAGTGTCCTCTCATAGCTAAGATCCTGCTGGAGCCGGCTAGTGTCCTCTCATAGCTAAGATCCTGCTGGAGCCGGCTAGTGTCCTCTCATAGCTAAGATCCTGCTGGAGCCGGCTAGTGTCCTCTCATAGCTAAGATCCTGCTGGAGCCGGCTAGTGTCCTCTCACAGCTAAGATCCTGCTGGAGCCGGCTAGTGTCCTCTCATAGCTAAGATCCTGCTGGAGCCGGCTAGTGTCCTCTCATAGATAAGATCCTGCTGGAGCCGGCTAGTGACCTCTCATAGCTAAGATCCTGCTGGAGCCGGCTAGTGTCCTCTCATAGCTAAGATCCTGCTGGAGCCGGCTAGTGTCCTCTCATAGCTAAGATCCTGCTGGAGCCGGCTAGTGTCCTCTCATAGCTAAGATCCTGCTGGGGCCGGCTAGTGTCCTCTCATAGCTAAGATCCTGCTGGAGACGGCTAGTGTCCTCTCATAGCTAAGATCCTGCTGGAGCCGGCTAGTGTCCTCTCATAGCTAAGATCCTGCTGGAGCCGGCTAGTGTCCTCTCATAGCTAAGATCCTGCTGGAGCCGGCTAGTGTCCTCTCATAGCTAAGATCCTGCTGGGGCCGGCTAGTGTCCTCTCATAGCTCAGATCCTGCTGGAGCCGGCTAGTGTCCTCTCATAGCTAAGATCCTGCTGGAGCCGGCTAGTGTCCTCTCGTAGCTAAGATCCTGCTGGAGCCGGCTAGTGTCCTCTCGTAGCTAAGATCCTGCTGGAGACGGCTACTGTTCTCTCATAGCTAAGATCCTGCTGGAGACGGCTAGTGTCCTCTCATAGCTAAGATCCTGCTGGAGCCGGCTAGTGTCCTCTCATAGCTAAGATCCTGCTGGAGCCGGCTAGTGTCCTCTCATAGCTAAGATCCTGCTGGAGCCGGCTAGTGTCCTCTCATAGCTAAGATCCTGCTGGAGCCGGCTAGTGTCCTCTCATAGCTAAGATCCTGCTGGAGCCGGCTAGTGTCCTCTCATAGCTAAGATCCTGCTGGAGCCGGCTAGTGTCCTCTCGTAGCTAAGATCCTGCTGGAGACGGCTAGTGTTCTCTCATAGCTAAGATCCTGCTGGAGACGGCTAGTGTCCTCTCATAGCTAAGATCCTGCTGGAGCCGGCTAGTGTCCTCTCATAGCTAAGATCCTGCTGGAGCCGGCTTGTGTCCTCTCATAGCTAAGATCCTGCTGGAGCCGGCTAGTGTCCTCTTATAGCTAAGATCCTGCTGGAGCCGGCTAGTGTCCTCTCATAGCTAAGATCCTGCTGGAGCCGGCTAGTGTCCTCTCATAGCTAAGATCCTGCTGGAGCCGGCTAGTGTCCTCTCATAGCTAAGATCCTGCTGGAGCCGGCTAGTGTCCTCTCATAGCTAAGATCCTGCTGGAGCCGGCTAGTGTCCTCTCATAGCTAAGATCCTGCTGGAACCGGCTAGTGTCCTCTCATAGCTAAGATCCTGCTGGAGCCGGCCAGTGTCCTCTCATAGCTAAGATCCTGCTGGAGCCGGCTAGTGTCCTCTCATAGCTAAGATCCTGCTGGAGCCGGCTAGTGTCCTCTCATAGCTAAGATCCTGCTGGAGCCGGCTAGTGTCCTCTCATAGCTAAGATCCTGCTGGAGCCGGCTAGTGTCCTCTCACAGCTAAGATCCTGCTGGAGCCGGCTAGTGTCCTCTCATAGCTAAGATCCTGCTGGAGCCGGCTAGTGTCCTCTCATAGATTAGATCCTGCTGGAGCCGGCTAGTGACCTCTCATAGCTAAGATCCTGCTGGAGCCGGCTAGTGTCCTCTCATAGCTAAGATCCTGCTGGAGCCGGCTAGTGTCCTCTCATAGCTAAGATCCTGCTGGAGCCGGCTAGTGTCCTCTCATAGCTAAGATCCTGCTGGGGCCGGCTAGTGTCCTCTCATAGCTAAGATCCTGCTGGAGACGGCTAGTGTCCTCTCATAGCTAAGATCCTGCTGGAGCCGGCTAGTGTCCTCTGATAGCTAAGATCCTGCTGGAGCCGGCTAGTGTCCTCTCGTAGCTAAGATCCTGCTGGAGACGGCTAGTGTTCTCTCATAGCTAAGATCCTGCTGGAGACGGCTAGTGTCCTCTCATAGCTAAGATCCTGCTGGAGCCGGCTAGTGTCCTCTCATTGCTAAGATCCTGCTGGAGCCGGCTAGTGTCCTGTCATAGCTAAGATCCTGCTGGAGCCGGCTAGTGTCCTCTCATAGCTAAGATCCTGCTGGAGCCGGCTAGTGTCCTCTCATAGCTAAGATCCTGCTGGAGCCGGCTAGTGTCCTCTCATAGCTAAGATCCTGCTGGAGCCGGCTAGTGTCCTCTCATAGCTAAGATCCTGCTGGAGCCGGCTAGTGTCCTCTCATAGCTAAGATCCTGCTGGAGCCGGCTAGTGTCCTCTCATAGCTAAGATCCTGCTGGAGCCGGCTAGTGTCCTCTCATAGCTAAGATCCTGCTGCAGCCGGCTAGTGTCCTCTCATAGCTAAGATCCTGCTGGAGCCGGCTAGTGTCCTCTCATAGCTAAGATCCTGCTGGAGCCGGCTAGTGTCCTCTCACAGCTAAGATCCTGCTGCAGCCGGCTAGTGTCCTCTCATAGCTAAGATCCTGCTGGAGACGGCTAGTGTCCTCTCATGGCTAAGATCCTGCTGGAGCCGGCTAGTGTCCTCTCATAGCTAAGATCCTGCTGGAGCCGGCTAGTGTCCTCTCATAGCTAAGATCCTGCTGGAGCCGGCTAGTGTCCTCTCATAGCTAAGATCCTGCTGGAGCCGGCTAGTGTCCTCTCATAGCTAAGATCCTGCTGGAGACGGCTAGTGTTCTCTCATAGCTAAGATCCTGCTGGAGACGGCTAGTGTCCTCTCATAGCTAAGATCCTGCTGGAGCCGGCTAGTGTCCTCTCATAGCTAAGATCCTGCTGGAGCCGGCTATTGTCCTCTCATAGCTAAAATCCTGCTGGAACCGGCTAGTGTCCTCTCACAGCTAAGATCCTGCTGGAGCCGGCTAGTGTCCTCTTACATTTATACATCAATCGGCAACGAACAACAAATGATGAAAAAGAACCACAGGGGGAGTTGAATGATAGCTCTAGGTCTTTCCTACCGCATTCAACACATGTGGAGCTTGTAATGTTGCAGGAAATCCAAGAAGATTTATTCCGGAAAGAGACTTTAACATGTATGGATCCTACTGGATTTTCTGCTCTATTTCTGCAACATTGGAAGCTTCAGATTTGTCGATTGCAACACGAAAGGCTTAGAGCCAAGGATTCGAACCCATGTCGTTTCGGCCCGCCTTATGGTGAGCGATAATTACATATGACGCTCTTAATCCACAGGACCACGCAATCCTACAAGAATCTAGCACCCAGCAGTGCTAGGTGTTTTACCTTGATCCGAGGACATACGGTGGTGTGGGTGCCTCTGAACTAATTTCATTCTACTCCCCGTTTGGTGTACTAGCCTCTACGAGCAATATTTTATATTATTGTAACCACAAACAAGTGGTACTGAATCAATAACACTGCGACTAGCCGAAGATTTGGCTAGTAACCAATCGTTCGTGGTTACAATAATATAAAATACTGCTCGTGGAGGCTAGTACACCAAACGGGGAGTAGAATGAAATTAGTTCAGAGGCACCCACACCACCATATATCCTCGGATCAAGGTAAAACACCTAGCTCTGCTGGGTACTTGATTCTTGTAGAATTGTGTGATCCTGTAGGTTTGAGCGTCATTTGTAATTGTCGCTCACCATGAAGCGGGCCAAAACGACATGGGTTCGAATTCTCGGCTAGTCGCAATGTCGTGATTGATTATATTATATATATATATATATATATATATATATATATATATATATATATATATATATATATATATATATATATATATATATATATATATAATTATATAGTGTGATGCCGAAATAGGTAAAAACTTGCGATATTGGCTTAAATACCAACGCTTTTTTTGCAGAATAAGGCAAGCGAAAATTTGTGTATGCAATAATTTCGCAAAAATCATTCTGAACCTAACGAAAAAAAAAATATTTCGTTGTGTTTGTTTAGTAAATTATTGTAAACTTGTCTAAAATATATTTATTTGGATTAAGCTATATTAAATTGAGCTTGTTACAATAAGGTTACGTAAGTTTTCTAAGGTTCTTTTGGAACAAAATTATTAATTTTTAGAATAACATGAATAAAAAATATGTCTTTAAACATGTAAGAGAAAATTTTAGAAAACAATTTTAAATGAGTTCTTGCTAATTGACCAATTTTACCTATTCGGCACGACATTATGTATATAATCGTTGATTAAACACGTGAATAAAATCTGCCTTTATGTTATTCATGAGGAAACGCTTAGTACAGAAATGTTATTAAACGTCTAGTGAATGGGAGACAACTGGTGGAACCAGGTTTTAAAGTGGGGGGACGATAGGTACAACTCCTTGGATTAAAAGACCATAACCAGGCTGAATGTATCCACCTAAATACTCCATATTATAAATAATAATCTCCGACCAGTTGAAGATAGAAAAATTGAGGGTAGGTCTATTGTAGAAATTATTTATTAGCTCCTGTTACTCGACTATCTTGATAAATACTTGTGACTTAACTATGTGACTTGTGACTCAGCTTTACATTAGCTCTTACATCTTTAAATGTACTAGTAACTCTGTTACTCTATTCACTAGGTATTCCATTAAGTACTCACGTGCACTGTCTCGCTAGTACAAATATCTAATCAACTAATCTTGCAGCAGCGCGTCAATGGCCATAAGCATGCAGATATGGCCAAGATGTCCAGCTGTTGTTCGGAAAGGAGAATGAATGTGATGTAAGTGATATTGACCGTGGAAAGATTTGGTGCCAGACATGGTGTTTCAGCGTCTCATAAACTATTGATCTGGGATTTTCACACACAATTTCTAGAGTTTACAGACCTTGGTGCGAAAAGCGCTAAACGTCCAGTGAGCTGCAGTTCAATTGGCGAAAACGCCTTGATAATGGGAGAGGTCAGAGAGAAATGACCAGAGTTCAAGCTGATAGGAAAGTTAAAGTAACCGATGTAAACAAGCTTTACAACAGCGGTATGCAGATGAGCATCTGTTATGCAGGGTTCTGCATGACATCGTAATGTATATATAGTGGAGAAGTGTGCCATAATAGTATGAATATTATAATTGTAAAGAATAATTTTATAATTGATAATGTGTATTTGGGGGTACTGTAAAGTACTTTAACTGTAATTATAAAGAAATTCTGTTAATGATTTATTTTCCAAGGATGTTTGGGTACGCGGAGTAAGCGTGGGTTGGGGAAGTCACGTGACGTTAGTATGGTGTGTAGAGGCTGGCGTCGGAGATGCTGTGTATTTAAGATAAGTTTGTAGTTGTGCACTCATTTTGTTTATCTAACTCAAGCCATAGGCTCTCATATGGCTTGCCTGTATGTTCACCCAGGCTCTGACATGGTCAGGGTGCTGTGGGAGGAGTGAGGAAATAAGAAATGAGGTTGGGAGTGGAGTAAAGTGGGCCTGGCGCTGACATAGTAGTTATGGTGGCTGGACCTCAAGCCAGCTGTTGCTTGTGTACCCTCTTTTGGGCGTTTAGGATTAAGGTTTTTCTGTTATGTTATGTTATGGTGACTAAATAGATATATTTTCCTAATTGGGATTTTTGCCTAACCCTCTGTTACCCAACCCCTTTAAGTACACATACCAGTTTAGCGTTTTCTGTTTTGACTGGGATAGCTCTGGGTGGCCGGTTTGGGCTTGAGATGTGTGTAACTTTTACCTTTGCCCTTAGACCAGGCTCAAGCCCCCAGCTATCTCACATTTTTGCATAACAGCATCTCTGAATGCCCATGTCTAACTATGAAGTGGATGGGATACAGCAGCAGAAGACGACACAAGGTTCCACTCCTGTCAACTAAGAACAGGGAACTGAGGCTACAGTGGGCACAGGCTCACCAAAACTGAGCAGCTGAAGATTGGGAAAACGTCGCCTGTTGCGACAAAACGTGATTTTTTCCGCGACATGCCGATGGAAGAGTCAGAATTTCGTGTAAACCTTTGGGAGGTGGTGGAACGGGAGATTTGCAGCATGAATGTGCATTTGACAAATCTGCAGCAACTGCATGATGCTTGCAAGTCAGATTGGACCAGGCTCTTTAAGTATTATTTCCAGCAGCTAGCTGAATCCATACCACGAAGAATTCAAACTGTTCTGGAGGCAAAAGAAGGCTAAACCCAGTGCTAGAAGGGTGTGCCTAATAAAGTGGCCATTGAGTGTAGTTGCTTGTGATGTAACTGTGATTTGTGACTCTTCTATCTTAATATGTACTGATGACTCATCTATGTTAACAGGTACTTATGAATCAAATATGTTTATATGTACTTGTTACTTAGCTATCTGGATATATACTTTGAGTCAGATATTACATGTTCGTAGTTATTTGTGACTTATTTATATGACATGTGATCCTGCTGTGCCTATAAGTACTCGTGAACCTATTATGTTTATAGGTACTCGTGACCCTGCTGTGTTTATAGGTACTCGTGAATCTGCTGTGTTTATAGGTACTCGTGAACCTGCTGTGTTTATAGGTACTCGTGAACCTGCTGTGTTTATAGTTACTCGTCAACCTGCTGTGTTTATAGGTACTCGTCACTGCTGTGTTGATAGGTACTCGTCACTGCTGTGTTGATAGATACTCGTCACTGTTGTGCTGATAGGTACTCGTCACTGCTGTGTTTATAGGCACTTGTGACTGTTATAATTATAGCTACTAATGCCCCAGCTATGTTTATAGGTACTTATCAATTAGCTATGATAATAAGTGCTTGAGACGGAGGTACTTATACCCAACCCAATGGGCACTCCGTTTCCTGATCATGTCCTTCTCCTACTTCAACAGTTCGTTCTTTCTACTAAGTCTCAGGTTGAAGATGCCTTCTTTACACTCCATCAGCATCAACGTGCTTTCTTTGCTTCTCTGCCACAAGATCTCTGTCACGTTCTCTCTACCAATGCTTTTTAAACTGCTCGCCTGAATCCACAAATTCATTCTTCTAAAATCCAGAATAAACTTCAACGTCTCATCTGAGCTAGCCCTTGGTCTAAATTCTCCCTCACTGACTGTGTTACTAACTTGTCTTCTGTCTCACTCTCTCAGTATGAGCTTGAACTTCATGGTTTTGGTCTTTCCTTTGCCACTTCGCCTACTCCTCGCGCTGGTATTGCCCTGATTACCTCTTTTGATTCTTTTCGTCAGCCTCGCTCCCGTAATCTTCCTGACTTGTCCACTTTTCGTGGCGCTCTCCTTCCTGCTGTTGATAGTCTGTTTTCTAAGAATTACCACCTTCCTCGCCGATACCAACTTGCTCTTTCTTCTCTTAAATCTAACACTAACATTTTCATACTACCTTCTGACAAAGGTAATTCGGTAGTTATCCGTGATCGCGAGGATTACCTCCGTAAAGCTGATGTCTTGCTCTCTGACTCACGCACCTACACTCCTCTCGTTTCCAACCTTTTTGATCGCAAGATCAAGAACTAAAGACTTTCTCCGACCTCTGTCCTCCTGACTTTGACCTTGTTCAACGTTTTCGTGTCATCTGTCTCCCTCTGCCCTATTTCTATGGTCTTCCCAAAGCTCATAAGCCTGATATTCCTCTTCGTCCCATCATATCTTCTAGAGGTTCTGTCTCTTATTCTCTTGCTTCTTGGCTGGCCAAAACCCTCACTCCCTTTCTTGGTACTTTTTCTCCTGCCCACCTCCGTCACTCTTAAGACTTCATTGAACGGGTTCGCTCTCTCCTGACCTGTAAGATGCTTAGTCTTGACGTGTCCCTCTTCACCAATGTCCCTCTTGATGATGTCTTTAATTTTCTTAGAAGACTAATGAAGGGTTTCATCATCTCCCTACTGATGTCTTTCTTGATCTTATCCACCTCTGTGTGGACTCGTATTCGTTTCCCTTCCAAGGGAAATATTATTCTCAAACCCTATGTGCCACTATAGGCTCTCCTCTGTTTCCTGTTCTTGCTAATCTTTATATGGAATACTTCATCCTACTATCGATGTGCGCCCTTCACTCTGGCTCTGCTATGTAAATGACATCTTTGCTCTGTGGCCTCATAACTCTAGTCTCTTCCAACCATTTATTGATGCTCTTAATAATTTTGCCCCTTCCATTAATTAAACCCTTTCAGAGGGCAATTTCTGATACATTAGAAATTCAAACAGATAGATAATCTCAATATAAGTTGAATGAGGCCATATAAATGGAATTCTGATGGTTAGTTTTTGAGCAATTGCTAATCTCCGAAAGGTGAAAAATTTCGCTCTTGCCCGACATGGGGAGTATAAATTTAAATGTTGCAAACTTGCAATTGTTAATAAAACACCCAATAACTATTTTTTAAATTTATTATACAAATAGACAATATCAAAAACATAAATGAAACTGGTATCAAAACATTTTGTAAGTATTAGAAAAATATTAAAAATGAAACAAATAGCAACATCGACACATTACAAAGGGATAAAACTTTCAAGTCTCATATTCCTGAGATTCATGAGGAAGAGCAATTATTCTTTATTGCTAATTGATAGTTCATGTTCATATTCCGGCAAAGGATCATTTTGGAGGTCAACCTGGGACCACTGAGATTGACCTTGAAGAGCAATATCATCATAAATATGTTCCTCATCAGGGTACTTCTCAATCATAATACCTTTCTTTTTTTTCACTAATTTCTGCTTTTTGGTTGGCCTTTCTTCCTTATCATCATCACTTGACACCTCTGCATCCAGTGGCAAGTATTCATCACCACTATCCAGCAATTCTGATTCATCTACCTCTGGTTCTGAGTCACTGTCCTCCAAAATGCAGACATATTTTGACCTGGTGCTGGAGGGCTTCCCATAAAACAATTTCTCATTGATCTGAAAGGACAATAAAAACCATCTGCATAAATCCAGACCACTACAGAATTCATATATGCAATAGAAATTTTTTTATAAATTTTTTTTTACTGAAAGTGTACTATGTCACTAAAAGGGCAGCAACGAAAATTTTCATGCTTCCATTGTTGCACTTTTTTCAACTGCATGCTACACTCACATTATGCTTCACATGAACTTTATGTATATAGCAAAATATGCCTAAACTATTCATGTATGCAGTAAACACAACAATCAGTACTCACCGACATTGTAGAGGGGAAAATCCAAGAGTATATTAGTGACACTGGATGGAAAAAACACATTCTGGGTGACGCCCAGCCACACGTATTTATATTTTATTCTCTCAACCAATGGGAAGCCGGCAAACGCCATCACCACTTAGCTGAAGCAACTCAGGGAAGGCTTGTGATTGGTTAGAATTAAAGAATGGAAATCCAGATGCGCGGTGCGAGTAGGATGACACACGTAAAGGTGCACGTGTTTAAGCACGAAAAATTTCACTCCTGCGCGACAAAGGGGCCCCTTCCATTAAGTTTAAAGCTGAATGGGAATCTAATTCATTGCTTCCTTTCCTTTGATGTTCATGTCCACTTCTCAGATACAGGTTTTGCCTTTTCCGTTTACCGCAAACCTATGCACAGTGGCATGTACTTTTCTTATCATGCTTCCTCTGTCATGAAAAGTGTTTTTATCTCCCTCTTTCTCTGTGCTCTCCACATTTGTGATCCTCAGTTACTTCAATCAGAAATTACCACTTTTCATAATACATTTTCCCGTCTTGGATATCTTTCCCATTTCATAGATTCTGCCTTCTCACATGCTAAACGTAATTTCTTCTCTCCCAAACTCTCTACTCCTGGGAATTCTTCTGTCTTTTGCCTTCCCTACATTTCCGGTCTTTCCAATCTCAACAACTCTCTGTTCCTTAGACATCAAACCTACTTTTCGCCAGACTAACACTTTTCGCACTAATCTCATTCATACCTCTCCTCCCTCTACAGATGTTCCTGGTGTCTACTCTATTTCTTGCTCCTCCTGTCCTCTTCAGTATTTTGGAGAAACTGGCCGATCTCTTTCTGACAGACTTTTAGCACAAAAATAGTGTTAGGCTTGCCGACACCAACAATGTTCTTTTCTGTCACGTCTGAGATCATAGTCATCCTAATGACTGGTCTTCTGCTAAAACTGTCTTCCCTATTTCCGACTTTTACAGTCGCCGTCTGGTTGAATCCTCCTTTATACACAGGTTTCCTTGTATGAATCTTAGTCTTGGCATCGTCTCGGTAGATGCCTTTCTTTCCCACTACATTGTAAAATGCTCCAAACTTCAGAACACCCGTGACTTAACCTGATTCTTTTTCCTTCTCTCTCTTCCCCTTTTCTCTTTCCTCTTTCTCCTTTGAGTTGTCTTTCTTCTGCCTTGGGTATTTGTTCCTTCTTCATTTCCCCCCCCCCTCTGTGGGCCCCTAGATCCCTTGCAGTGCTCCTCTTTCTTAGTATTTGACTGGCACCACCATTACCATTACTACCTCCACCACTACTACCTTCTACCTCCACTACTGCCACTACCACCTCCTGCCTATATATACTCCCTCCTCCTCTCCTTTTCGTTAGTGTGACTTTGTAAATGGTCCAAGTCGGACTGGAATGTCGTCGTAAGCTCCTCTCTCCTATGTGCGGGTTATTTGTGTATTGTGTACTTATAGGTACTTATTAATTAGCTATGATAATAAGTGCTTGAGACTGAAGTACTTATTAATTAGCCATCGTAATAAGTACTTGTGACTTAGCAATGTCTTTTAAATAACATGATATTAGAGTCAGGGGTGTGAGATTAATTTTCTCTTTAGCTCATCTGGCTGCTGTATGGTCATCTGTACCTGTCAGCATAAAAAATATGCCATTGAAAAGAGATACAACACTGTGTGAGAAAAATATTTGCACTTTCCTTTCGGTTAGAAATATTAACAGAAACACACACACACACACACACACACTGGTACTGGAAAACCTCATGCACCAACATGTTAAGGACACTACCAGAGAGAGAGGGGAGCATAAACCAGCAAGACTGGACCTTGTGTTCACCCTGAGCAGTTCAGACATCGAGGACATCACATATGAGAGGCCTCTAGGAGCTAGTGACCACGTAGTTCTGTGATCTGAATACATAGTAGAGTTACAACTGGAGAGGGTGACAGGAGCTGAATGGGAAAAGCCAGACTATAAAAGGGGGAACTACATAGGTTTGAGGAACTTCCTGCAGGAGGTTCAGTGGGACAGAGAACTGGCAGGAAAGTCGGTAAATGAAATGGAATACGTAACAGCAAAATGCAAGGAGACAGTGGAAAGGTTTGTTCCCAAGGGCAACAGAAATAATGGGATGACCAGAACGAGCCCCTGGTTTACCCGACGGTGTAAGGAGGCAAAAACTAAGTGCATTAGAGAATGGAAATACAGAAGGCAAAGAACACAGGAAAATAAGGAGCCAGGAACGAGTATGCACAGGTAAGGATGGAGGCCCAGCGATAATATGAAAATAACATAGCATCGAAAGTCAAGTCAGACCCGAAACTGTTGTATAGCCACATAAGGAGGAAGACATCAGTCAAAGACCAGGTGATCAGGCTGAAGAAAGAAGGTGGGGAACTCACAAGAAACGATCACGAGGTATGTGAGGAGCTCAACATGAGATTTAAGGAAGTATTTACAGTAGAGACAGGAAGGACTCTGGGAAGACAGCACAGAGGGGTACACCAAAAGGGAATATACCATCAAGTGTTGGATGACATACACACAAAGGAGGAGGAGGAGGAGGTGCAGAAGCTAAGTGACCTTGATACCTCAAAGGCGATGGGTCCGGACAACATCTCCCTGTGGGTTCTTAGAGAAGGAGCAGAGAAGCTGTGCATGCCACTAACCACAATCTTCAATACATCCCTTGAAACTGGGCGACTACCTGAGGTATGGAAGACGGCAAATGTAGTCCCCATTTTTGAGAAAGGAAACAGAAACGAGGCACTAAACTACAGACCAGTGTCTCTGATGTGTATAGTATGCAAAGTCAAGGAAAAGATTATCAGGAGAAGAGTGGTGGAGCACCTGGAACGGAACAAGATTATAAATGACAACCAGCACGGATTCATGGAAGGAAAATCCTGTGTCACAAACCTTCTGGAGTTTTATGACAAAGTAACAGAAGTAAGACACGAGAGAGAAGGGTGGGTTGATTGCATTTTCCTGGACTGCAGGAAGGCCTTCGACACAGTTTCTCACAGGAGATTAGTGCAGAAGTTGTAGGACCAAGCGCGTATAACAGGAAGGGCACTGCAATGGATCAGAGAATACCTGACAGGGAAGCAACAACGAGTCATGGTACGTGATGAGGTATCACAGTGGGCACCTGTGGCGAGCGGGGTCCTAGTACCAGCGCTATTTTTGATATATGTGAACGACATGATGGAAGGGATAGACTCTGAAGTGTCCCTGTTCGCAGATGTGAAGTTAATGAGAAGAATTAAATCAGATGAAGATCAGGCAGGACTACAAAGAGACCTGGACAGGCTGGACACCTGGTCCAGCAACTGGCTTCTCGAATTCAACCCTGCCAAATGCAGTCATGAAAATTGGGGAAGGGCATAACACCGAGCACGCCGGAGGCACACATCAACCGGGTAACTGCTGCAGCATATGAGCGCCTGGCAAACCTGAGAATAGCGTTCCGATACCTTAGTAAGGAATTGTTCGAGACACTGTACACTGTGTACGTCAGACCCATACTGGAGTATGCAGCACCAGTTTGGAACCCACACCTGGTCAAGCACGACAAGAAATTAAAGAAAGTACAAAGGTTTGCAAAAAGGCTAGTTCCGGAGCTCAGGGGAATGTCCTAGGAAGAAAGGCTGAGGGAATTCGGACTGACGACATTGGAGGACAGGAGGGCCAGAGGAGACATGATAACGACATACAAAATACTGCCTGGAATGGATAAGGTGGAAAGAGACAGGATGTTCCAGAGAGGTGACACAGAAACAAGGGGTCACAATTGGAAGCTGAAGACTCAGACGAGTCACAGGGATGTTTGGATGTATTTCTTCAGTCATAGAGTCGTCAGGAAGTGGAATAGCCTAGCAAGTGATGTAGTGGAGGCAGGAAAAATACATAGCTTTAAGACGAGGTATGACATAGCTCAGGAAGCAGAGAGAGAGAGAGAGAGAGAGAGAGAGAGAGAGAGAGAGAGGACCTAGTAGCGATCAGTGAAGAGGCTGGGCCAGGAGCTGAGTCTCGACCCCTGCAAATACAATTAGGTGAGTACACACACACACACACACACACACACACACACACACACACACACACACATGAACTCTCAATTATCAACGTCGTTTTAAAAATGCTAAAGTTTATTCTACCCATCACTACTTTTTATGTTGTGTACCTATTTTTCGCTGGTAAAATAGAGAAAGAGAAAGAGAAAGAGAGAGAGAGAGAGAGAGAGAGAGAGAGAGAGAGAGAGAGAGAGAGAGAGAGAGAGAGAGAGAGAGAGAGAGAGAGAGAGAGATAATGTATGTATCAATAAATGTATATGGATGCAGTCATTTTGCACACGGAGAAGAATAAAGAGAATAATATACCTTTTAGCATGAAATCACAATTCTCCCACAGTCATATTCCAGAATGGGAATCTAACCTGACGGTTTCTCCCAAACAGTTGTGATCAGTGAGATGTGCTGGCATCCTGCTGGCACAAATAATTCTTGTCTAATCAAGCCAGCAATAAAGATTCCGTGTCCAGGACCGGGTCGCGTTTCTAAATATACCAGAAAACATCAAGAGGAAGTCTAAAATATTGATTAGTTAAAAACCATTGCACTTAAGTCTAAAAGTATGCAAAGTGGGGCTGGTAAGAGTATGCTGAGCTATGGGGCTCTCGTTGTTTTACTCACTCCACACGACATTAACACATTACAGTATAATGATATATTGTGCCAGGGTTAATACTTCGCATCCGGTGGCCTTCATCGCGGAATTAAGTAGATGTTACTACTACTGCCTCTCTTCTTGTCGTGTCTTGCTAGGAGGATGCACCCAATAATTTAAGAGTTAAATACTTATCACCGGTCCCTTCCGTAAGAAAAATAATATATATATATATATATATATATATATATATATATATATATATATATATATATATATATATATATATATATATATATATATATATATATATTGAACTCATTTAAAATTAAGTCCTTTCTAAAATTTTCTCTTATACGTTTAAAGATATATGTTTTTCATTAATGTTAATGTAAAAAAATTTAATTTTGCTCCAAAAGAATCTTAGAAAACTTACATAACCTTATTATAACAAGAACAATTTATTTTAGCCTAAACCAACTAAATATATTTTAGATTTGTTTACAATAATTTAATACTAAACAAACACAGTGAAATATATTTTTTTCGATAGGTTCAGAATGATTTTGGAGAAATTATTGCATACACAAATTTTCACTTGTCCTATATGGGAAGATGAGCGTTGCTATTTAAGCCAAGATCGCAAGTTCTGCCTATTCGGCACGATATATATATATATATATATATATATATATATATATATATATATATATATATATATATATATATATATATATATATATATATATATATATATATATATATATATATATATATATATATATATATATATATATATATATATATATATATATATATATATATATATATATATATATATATAATGTGCCGAATATGTAAAATTGGTCAATTAGCAAAACACATTTAAAATTAAATCCTTTCTAAAATTTTCTCTTGTATGTTTAAAGATATATATTTTTCTCGTTTATGTTAATGTAAAAATTAATAATTTTGTACCAAAAGAACCTTAGAAAACTTACATAACCTTATTATAACAAGCGCAATTTAATTTAGCCTAATCCAACTAAATAATTTTAGATAAGTTTACAATAATTTAATAATAAACACAATGAAATATATTTTTTCCTTAGGTTTAGAATGATTTTTGCGAAATTATTGCATATATAAATTTTCGCTTGCCTTATTCTGCTAGAAGAGCGTTGCTATTTAAGCCAAAATCGCACGATTTACCTATTCGGCACGACATCTAACATCTATATCCATCACAGTGTCGAGCGACAGGGAGGAGCTGCTGACCACAGGGAGGAGTACAAGACCAGCAAGTGCAGGGACATAAGCCAACAGTATCAATTTGTCCCAGTGGGATCAGAGACCTTGGGATCATGGGAGAAACATGCCACACGTTTCCTTAAAGAACTGGGCTCCAGACTCATCGACACCACCAGGGACCCAAAGGCAGCCATTTTCATGTTCCAGCGCTTCAGCGTGGCCATCCAGAGAGGAAATGCATGCTGCATACTTGGCTCGCTTCCGGCTTCGGAGGAGCTGGAGGAGATTCGTAATCTTCGATATTTTGTACCAATGTATTCATGTTTGTGTTTTCTGTGCATTCTATCAATAAAATTTCATATAGAATATAAAATATAGGGGGTGATAGGAGAAGAAAATATTCAAACATCTCCAAGGAGAACCTTGAGATTTCCCTGTGGTACGTTTATTGTCTTCTGAGGATGAGGGTCTCCAGTAAAGTTCTAGAGGTGGTACCTCCCTAATATATATATATATATATATATATATATATATATATATATATATATATATATATATATATATATATATATATATATATATATATATATATATACATATATATATATATATATATATATATATATATATATATATATATATATATATATATATATATATATATATATATATATATATATATATGCCTCTAGTGCTGTCATCACTGCATGAAGCCACACCCGATCATTGTCTCTAGCACTGTCAGGAACACAGTATCGCACCTGGTCACTGCTTCAAGCACTGTCAGAAACAGGTGGGACACACCTTGTCTGTTTATCACAAAACGGAAACTAATCTCTTCCTTGGATTAAACTTGATGAATAAATTTCGCGCAGACACACTCTCCCCACAGAATTTAGAGCACACCTTCCTTAATATAAAGTATTATCTGTTATTATTATAACCATAATTACTCTGGAATTACCGACAATATGTCAAGCAAAAGGAAACAAGTGTAACTAATGTGACATTTTATTGTGGCAACGTTTCGCTCTCCTGGAGCTTCGTCAAGCCATAAGAAACAATACAAAATACGTTAGTAGTAATGTTGGTAGTAGTGGTGAAGCAAAACGTAGCCCAGTAAAGTGTCACATAAGCTGCACATGTGTCTTTTTACCTAATAATTTCTCTCATAAGAACATAAGAAAGGAGGAACACTGCAGCAGCCCTACTACTACTACCCACTTAGTCGAGTCAGGTCATGTCCACTTATGGAAGAGGCACGCCATCAGACCTATTAGCACCAATTAGTCAAGTCCAACTCGCACCCTCCAGATTGCAAATTGCAATACTTTCAGACCAGAATAGTCCAGCTAAGAGAGCTACCCCTTGAAAAACTCCCACTTATTTAAAAATGCCTTCACTGACCACCACATTAATGCCACTGTATTTACAAACACTGATTCACTAACCACGACTGTAATCCTAAATATCGTACACTCAAAGGCCCTCCGGTATCTTCGTAAAACACTATTCTTATACTGGTCTATAATTATATATGATAGGGAGTACAAAAACCAGGACGCTTTTAACACTTAAGTTGATCTGGAGGTCAAGGTTAAGCAAAAAATAAATTGATGTGTCTCCCGGAGCACTACACACTGGTGATCATAGATAGTATAATGTGGTAACATGTAAGTCAGGGAGCAGCAGACTGGTACAGTACAGGGAGCAGCAGACTGGTACAGTACAGGGAGCAGCAGACTGGTACAGTACAGGGAGCAGCAGACTGGTACAGTACAGGGAGCAGCAGACTGGTACAGTACAGGGAGCAGCAGACTGGTACAGTACAGGGAGCAGCAGACTGGTACAGTACAGGGAGCAGCAGACTGGTACAGTACAGGGAGCAACGGACTGGCACAGTACAGGGAGCAACGGACTGGCACAGTACAGGGAGCAGCAGACTGGTACAGTACAGGGAGCAACGGACTGGCACAGTACAGGGAGCAACGGACTGGTACAGTACAGGGAGCAGCAGACTGGTACAGTACAGGGAGCAGCAGACTGGTACAGTACAGGGAGCAGCAGACTGGTACAGTACAGGGAGCAGCAGACTGGTACAGTACAGGGAGCAACGGACTGGCACAGTACAGGGAGCAACGGACTGGTACAGTACAGGGAGCAACGGACTGGTACAGTACAGGGAGTAACGGACTGGCACTGTACAGGGAGCAATGGACTGGCACAGTACAGGGAGCAGCAGACTGGTACAGTACAGGGAGCAGCCGACTGGTACAGTCTAGGGAGCAGTAGACTGGTGCAGTCTATGGAGCAACAGACTGGTGCAGTCTATAAATAACAAAAAGGCACAATACCGTGACTGGAACGATACACAAATAACCCGCACATAAAAGACAGAAGCTTACGACGACGTTTCGGTCCGACTTGGACCATTGACAAAGTCACACTAACAGAGGTGGAGCAGGACGGCTATATATAGGCAGGAAGAGGTGGAGGTAGTAGTAGTAGTAGTAGTAGTAGTAGTAGTAGTAGTACAAGAATTGTATATAATACCGACAAGATGAAATGACACATGCAGAACACCCGGGCATCCCCACCGTAGACATTTCCTGGATGGCGAAACGTCTACGGTGGGGATGCCCGGGTGTTGTGCATGTGTCATTTCATCCTGTCGGTATTATATACAATTCTTGTACTACTACTACTACTACTACTACTACTACTACTACTACTACTACTACTACTACTACTACCTCCACCTCTTCCTGCCTATATATAGCCGTCCTGCTCCACTTCTGTTAGTGTGACTTTGTCAATGGTCCAAGTCGGACCGAAACGTCATCGTAAGCTTCTGTCTTTTATGTGCGGGTTATTTGTGTATGGTGCAGTCTAGGGAGCAGCAGACTGATACAGTCTAGGGAGCAGCAGACTGATACAGTCTAGGGAGCAGCAGACTGGTACAGTCTAGGGAGCAGCAGACTGGTACAGTCTAGGGAGCAGCAGAGGCAGACTGGTGTAGTCTAGGGAGCAGCAGACTGGTACAGTCTAGGGAGCAGCAGACTGGTACAGTCTAGGGAGCAGCAGACTGGTACAGTCTAGAGAGCAACAGACTGGTACTGTCTAGGGAGCAGCAGACTGGTACAGTCTAGGGAGCAGCAGAGGCAGACTGGTGCAGTCTAGGGAGCAGCAGACTGGCAAAGTCTAGGGAGCAGCAGACTGGTACAGTCTAGGGAGCAGCAGACTGGTACAGTCTAGGGAGCAGCAGAGGCAGACTGGTGCAGTCTAGGGAGCAGCAGACTGGCAAAGTCTAGGGAGCAGCAGACTGGTGCAGTCTACGGAGCAGCAGACTGATACAGTCTAGGGAGCAGCAGATTGGTACAGTCTAGGGAGCAGCAGACTGGTACACTCTACGGAGCACCTGACTGGTACAGTATAGGGAGCAGCAGACTGGTGCAGTCTAGGGATTTGCAGACTGGTACACTCTACGGAGCAGCAGACTGGTACAGTATAGGAAGCAGCAGACTGGTACAGTACAGGGAGCAGCAGCAGCAGACTGGTACAGTACAGGGAGCAGCAGACTGGTACAGTCTAGGTAGCAGCAGGCTGGTACAGTCTAGGGAGCAGCAGACTGGTGCAGTCTAGGGAGCAGCAGACTGGTACAGTCTAGGGAGCAGCAGACTGGTACAGTATAGGGAGCAGCAGACTGGTACAGTCTAGGGAGCTGCAGACTGGTACAGTCTAGGGAGCAGCAGACTGGTACAGTATAGGGAGCAGCAGACTGGTACAGTACAGGGAGCAGCAGCAGCAGCAGACTGGTACAGTACAGGGAGCAGCAGACTGGTACAGTACAGGGAACAGCAGACTGGTAAAGTACAGGGACCAGCAGACTGGTACAGTACAAGGAGCAGCTCTCTGGTACGGTACAAGCAGCAGCGGACTGGTACAGTCTAGGGAACAGCAGACTGACACAGTCCAGGGAGCAGAAGACTGGTCGAGTCCAGGGAGCAGCAGACTGGTCGAGTCCATGAAGCAGCAGACTAGTCGAGTCCAGCGACCAGCAGACTGGTCGAGTCCAGGGAGCAGCAGACTGGTCGAGTCCAGGGAGCAGCAGACTGGTCGAGTCCAGGGAGCAGCAGACTGGTCGAGTCCAGGGAGCAGCAGACTGGTCGAGTCCAGGGAGCAGCAGACTGGTCGAGTCCAGGGAGCAGCAGGCTGGTCGACTCCAGGGAGCAGCAGACTGGTCGAGTCCAGGGAGCTGCAGACTGGTCGAGTCCAGGGAGCAGCAGACTGTTCGGGTCCAGGGAGCAGCAGACTGGTCGGGTCCAGGGAGCAACAGACTAGTAGAATCCCGCAGCCTGGGCTACTAGGCCAGGGAGTCGCAGACTGGGCTACTAGGCCAGGGAGCCGCAGACTGGGCTACTAGGTCAGGTACCCGCAGACTGGGTTACTAGGACAGGGAGCCGCAGACTGGGTTTATAGGCCAGGGAGCCGCAGACTGGGTTACTAGGCCAGGGAGCCGCAGACTGGGCTACTAGGCCAGGGAGCCGCAGACTGGGCTACTAGGCCAGGGAGCCGCAGACTGGGCTACTAGGCCAGGGAGCCGCAGACTGGGCTACTAGGCCAGGGAGCCGCAGACTGGGCTACTAGGCCAGGGAGCCGCAGACTGGGCTACTAGGCCAGGGAGCCGCAGCCTGGGCTACTAGGCCAGGGAGCCGCAGACTGGGCTACTAGGCCAGGGAGCCGCAGCCTGGGCTACTAGGCCAGGGAGCCGCAGACTGGGCTACTAGGCCAGGGAGCCGCAGACTGGGCTATGAGGCCAGGGAGCCGCAGACTGGGTTACTAGGCCAGGGAGCCGCAGACTGGGCTACTAGGCCAAGGAGAAACATTAAGCAGCAGTAGTCTACCAGTCTTGGGAGCAGCAGACAGGCTACCAAGCCAGGATAGAGCAGACAGGACAGAGAAGAGCAGACAGGTTGTCAAACCTGTGGGCAAAAGACTGGCCAGCTACCGCCAAAAGTCATCTGGCATTGCGCCTGGGAGAAGCAGAGAGGTTTCCAGACCATGTTGCAGCAGATAATCTACCAGATCAGGAAACAGCAGACTACCATTCCGGAGAGCAGCAGACCGGTCACCATGCCAGGTAGCACCAGATAAACATACCGGTGAGCAAGAGACAGGCTATCAGGCCAGAGAGCAACATAGAGGCTGTCAGGCCAGGGAGCAACATAGAGGCTGTAAGGCCAGGGAGCAACATAGAGGCTGTCAGGCCAGAGAGCAACATAGAGGCTGTCAGGCCAGGGAGCAACATAAAGGCTGTCAAGACAGAGAGCAACATAGAGGCTGTCAGCTCAGAGAGCAACATAGGGGCTGTCAGGCCAGGGAGCAACATAGAGGCTGTCAGGCCAGGGAGCAACATAGAGGCTGTCAGGCCAGGGAGCAACATAGAGGCTGTCAAGACAGAGAACAACATAGAGGCTGTCAGGTCAGAGAGCAACATAGAGACTGTCAGGCCAGGGAGCAACGTACAGGCTCTCAGGCCAGGGAGCAAAATACGGGCTGTCAGGCCAGAGAGCAACATAGAGGCTGTCAGGCCAGGGAGCAACGTACAGGCTGTCAGGCCAGGGAGCAGCATACGGGCTGTCAGACCAGGAAGCCGCATACGGGCTGTCAGGCCAGGAAGCAACATACGGCCTGTCAGGCCATTGAGCAGTATACAGGCTGTCAGGCCAGGAAGCAACATACGGGCTGTCAGGCCAGGAAGCAACATATGGGCTGTCAGGCTGGGGAGCAACGTACAGTCTGTCAGGCCAGGAAGCAACATACAGACTGTCAGGCCAGGAAGCAACATACAGACTGTCAGGCCAGGAAGCAATATACAGGCTGTCAGGCCAGGAAGCAACATACAGACTGTCATTCCAGGAAGCAACATACAGGCTGTCAGGCCAGGAAGCAACATACAGACTGTCAGGCCAGGAAGCAACATACAGGCTGTCAGGCCATGAATCAACATACAGGCTGTCAGGCCATGAATCAACATACAGGGTGTCAGGCCAGGAAGCAACATACGGACTGTCAGGTCAGGAAGCAACATACGGACTGTCAGGCCAGGAAGCAACATACGGACTGTCAGGTCAGGAAGCAACATACGGCTGTCAGGCCAGGAAGCAACATACAGACTGTCAGGCCAGGAAGCAACATACAGACTGTCAGGCCAGGAATCAACATACGGGCTGTCAGGTCAGGAAGCAACATGCAGACTGTCAGGCCAGGAAGCAACATAAAGGCTGTCAGGCCAGGAAGCAACATACAGGCTGTAAGGCCAGGAAGCAACATGCAGACTGTCAGGCCAGGAAGCAACATACGGGCTGTCAGGCCAGGAAGCAACATATTAGCTGTCAGGTCAGGAAGCAACATACAGACTGTCAGGCCGGGAAGCAACATACAGACTGTCAGGTCAGGAAGCAACATACGGGCTGTCAGGCCAGGAAGCAACAAACAGGCTGTCAGGCCAGGAAGCAACATACAGACTGTCAGGCCAGGAAGCAACATACAAGCTGTCAGGCCAGGAAGCAACATACAGAGTGTCAAGCCAGGAAGCAACATACAGGCTGTCAGGCCAGGAAGCAACATACAGACTGTCAGGCCAGGAATCAACATACGGGCTGTCAGGTCAGGAAGCAACATGCAGACTGTCAGGCCAGGAAGCAACATAAAGGCTGTCAGGCCAGGAAGCAACATACAGGCTGTAAGGCCAGGAAGCAACATGCAGACTGTCAGGCCAGGAAGCAACATACGGGCTGTCAGGCCAGGAAGCAACATATTAGCTGTCAGGTCAGGAAGCAACATACAGACTGTCAGGCCGGGAAGCAACATACAGACTGTCAGGTCAGGAAGCAACATACGGGCTGTCAGGCCAGGAAGCAACAAACAGGCTGTCAGGCCAGGAAGCAACATACAGACTGTCAGGCCAGGAAGCAACATACAGACTGTCAGGCCAGGAAGCAACATACGGGCTGTCAGGCCAGGAAGCAACATACAGACTGTCAGGCCAGGAAGCAACATACAGACTGTCAGGCCAGGAATCAACATACAGGCTGTCAGGTCAGGAACCAACATGCAGACTGTCATGCCAGGAAGCAACATAAAGGCTGTCAGGCCAGGAAGCAACATACAGGCTGTAAGGCCAGGAAGCAACATGCAGACTGTCAGGCCAGGAAGCAACATAAAGGCTGTAAGGCCAGGAAGCAACATACAAGCTCTCAGGCCAGGAAGCAACATACAGACTGTAAGGCCAGGAAGCAACATACAGGCTGTAAGGCCAGGAAGCAACATACAGACTGTCAGGCCAGGAAGCAACATACAGGCCGTAAGGCCAGGGAGCAACATACGGGCTGTCAGGCCAGGAAGCAACATACGGGCTGTCAGGCCAGGAAGCAACATACAGACTGTCGGGCCAGGAAGCAACATACAGGCTGTAAGGCCAGGAAGCAACATACAACCTGTCAGGCCAGGGAGCAACGTACAGGCTGCCAGGCCAGGAAGCAACATACGGACTGTCAGGTCAGGAAGCAACATACGGACTGTCAGGCCAGGAAGCAACATACAGACTGTCAGGCCAGGAAGCAACATACAGGCTGTCAGGCCAGGAAGCAACATACAGGCTGTCAGGCCAGGAAGCAACATACAGGCTGTCAGGCCAGGAAGCAACATACAGACTGTCAGGCCAGGAAGCAACATACAGACTGTCAGGCCAGGAAGCAACATGCAGACTGTCAGGCCAGGAAGCAACATACAGGCTGTCAGGCCAGGAAGCAACATACGGGCTGTCAGGCCAGGAAGCAACATACAGGCTGTCAGGCCAGGAAGCAACATACAGGCTGTCAGGCCAGGAAGCAATATACAGACTGTCAGGCCAGGAAGCAACATACAGGCTGTCAGGCCAGGAAGCAACATACAGACTGTCAGGCCAGGAAGCAACATACAGGCTGTCAGGCCAGGAAGCAACATACAGGCTGCCAGGCCAGGAAGCAACATACAGACTGTCAGGCCAGGAAGCAACATACAAGCTGTCAGGCCAGGAAGCAACATACAGAGTGTCAGGCCAGGAAGCAACATACAGGCTGTCAGGCCAGGAAGCAACATACAGACTGTCAGGCCAGGAAGCAACATACAGACTGTCAGGCCAGGAAGCAACATACAGACTGTCAGGCCAGGAAGCAACATACAGGCTGTCAGCCCAGGAAGCAACATACAGGCTGTAAGGCCAGGAAGCAACATGCAGACTGTCAGGCCAGGAAGCAACATACGGGCTGTCAGGCCAGGAAGCAACATATTAGCTGTCAGGTCAGGAAGCAACATACAGACTGTCAGGGCAGGAAGCAACGTACAGACTGTCAGGTCAGGAAGCAACATACGGGCTGTCAGGCCAGGAAGCAACATACAGGCTGTCAGGCCAGGAAGCAACATACAGACTGTCAGGCCAGGAAGCAACATACAGACTGTCAGGCCAGGAAGCAACATACGGGCTGTCAGGCCAGGAAGCAACATACAGACTGTCAGGCCAGGAAGCAACATACAGACTGTCAGGCCAGGAATCAACATACAGGCTGTCAGGCCAGGAAGCAACATGCAGACTGTCAGGCCAGGAAGCAACATAAAGGCTGTCAGGCCAGGAAGCAACATACAGGCTGTAAGGCCAGGAAGCAACATGCAGACTGTCAGGCCAGGAAGCAACATAAAGGCTGTAAGGCCAGGAATCAACATACAAGCTCTCAGGCCAGGAAGCAACATACAGGCTGTCAGGCCAGGAAGCAACATACAGGCTGTCAGGCCAGGAAGCAACATACAGACTGTCAGGCCAGGAAGCAACATACAGACTGTCAGGCCAGGAAGCAACATACAGACTGTCAGGCCAGGAAGCAACATACAGACTGTCAGGCCAGGAAGCAACATACAGACTGTCAGGCCAGGAAGCAACATACAGACTGTCAGGCCAGGAAGCAACATACAGGCTGTCAGGCCAGGAAGCAACATACAGGCTGTCAGGCCAGGAAGCAACATACAGACTGTCAGGCCAGGAAGCAACATACAGACTGTCAGGCCAGGAAGCAACATACAGGCTGTCAGGCCAGGAAGCAACATACAGACTGTCAGTCCAGGAAGCAACATACAGGCTGTCAGGCCAGGAAGCAACATACAGGCTGTCAGGCCAGGAAGCAACATACAGACTGTCAGGCCAGGAAGCAACATACAGACTGTCAGGCCAGGAAGCAACATACAGACTGTCAGGCCAGGAAGCAACATACAGACTGTCAGGCCAGGAAGCAACATACAGGCTGTCAGGCCAGGAAGCAACATACAGGCTGTCAGGCCAGGAAGCAACATACAGGCTGTCAGGCCAGGAAGCAACATACAGGCTGTCAGGCCAGGAAGCAACATACAGGCTGTCAGGCCAGGAAGCAACATGCAGACTGTCAGGCCAGGAAGCAACATACAGGCTGCCAGGCCAGGAAGCAACATACAGACTGTCAGGCCAGGAAGCAACATACAGGCTGTCAGGCCAGGAAGCAACATACAGGCTGTCAGGCCAGGAAGCAACATGCAGACTGTCAGGCCAGGAAGCAACATACAGGCTGTCAGGCCAGGAAGCAACATACAGACTGTCAGGCCAGGAAGCAACATACAGGCTGTCAGGCCAGGAAGCAACATACAGGCTGTCAGGCCAGGAAGCAACATACAGGCTGTCAGGCCAGGAAGCAACATACAGGCTGTCAGGCCAGGAAGCAACATACAGGCTGTCAGGCCAGGAAGCAACATACAGGCTGTCAGGCCAGGAAGCAACATACAGGCTGTCAGGCCAGGAAGCAACATACAGGCTGTCAGGCCAGGAAGCAACATACAGACTGTCAGGCCAGGAAGCAACATACAGGCTGTCAGGCCAGGAAGCAACATACAGACTGTCAGGCCAGGAAGCAACATACAGACTGTCAGGCCAGGAAGCAACATACAGACTGTCAGGCCAGGAAGCAACATACAGACTGTCAGGCCAGGAAGCAACATACAGGCTGTCAGGCCAGGAAGCAACATACAGACTGTCAGGCCAGGAAGCAACATACAGGCTGTCAGGCCAGGAAGCAAGGTATACATAGATTAAATAAGGAAAATGTAAGGTTGAAAAATGGAAATAGAATTTTTTAAAGATTTCTCAATATAAATACAGAAGAAATTAAGTGAACACAGAGTTAATGAAGAAATTAAGTGAACACAGAGTTAATGAAGAAATTAAGTGAACACAGAGTTAATGAAGAAATTAAGTGAACACAGAGTTAATGAAGAAATTAAGTGAACACAGAGTTCATGAAGAAATTAAGTGAACACAGAGTTAATGAAGAAATTAAGTGAACACAGAGTTAACGAATAAATTAAGTGAACACAGAGTTAATGAAGAAATTAAGTGAACACAGAGTTAATGAAGAAATTAAGTGAACACAGAGTTAACGAATAAATTAAGTGAACACAGAGTTAATGAAGAAATTAAGTGAACACAGAGTTAATGAAGAAATTAAGTTAACACATTGAATTAATGAAATTAAGTGAACACCTTGAGATAAAGAAGAAAGGAAGTGGTAGATGAGGAACTGATTCAAAATAGCGTCCATAGTGAGAAAATTGTAGAGATTTAGTAGACGACAAAACTGCAATAGATTATAGTTATGCAGGAATAACTAAACATTAGACAGAATAATAAGAGCAGTAAAAGTTAGCATAAGATGTTTATAAGAATGTTATCGAGAGTTTAGATAAGAAAAGGAAAGATGCAGGAAAAATATAAATGTAAAATTGAAAATAGTTTTGTAAAAACCACTAGAAAAAGACGGGGATTGAACAACAGTTGGTATTAGCAAAAGAATTTACTACTGAACTTAAAATTAGTCAAGAAATTAAAGACGAGATTGTAACTATGGTTACTAAGTGAAGATGTTGATACACGTGAAATGATTATTAATTTTAGCAGTGCTGAAATGCACATCTGCTGCAACAGTTAGTTGGTTGATGTTTGCCTCAGGTGATATGCTCGGTGTAATACTCACCTCAAGACCCGAGTCTATACTTCGGCTTCTTTGCTCCTCCCCAAGAGCAGAAAGAATAAAAGAAAAACGTCATCATTTTAACAAACTGGCAAAATATATTGTGGATTTCAACTTTCAATAACCTGGGCCACTGTAATGACATTTAAACATATTAAACATGAGGAAGGAATGGTAAAAAAAAAGCTAGAGGACATAATGATTGGTACACTGAGTGCATATACAAATTAAACATCTTAAAAAAGAGAATAGTGAAAATCAATGGTTTTATAAGTAATGCTAAGAAGTTAAAAGAGGAGAAACATGAGGAAAAATCTTTTTTTCACAGAGTAACATGGCTGCAACTACCCATTACGAGGCTTTAGAAATAATAATAATATTAATATTAATCTTTATTTCTACAAGTACATGATACAACTTAAACGTAGCTGACATCAGTGATATACTATATAGAAAGTCCCTGGTTATGCAGAGCATTTCGGGTAAATTAGGTTAATATTGATCTCAGGATGCGACCCACACTAGTCGACCAACACCTAGGTACCTGCTTGCCGCTAGGTGAGCAGGAGCAGCAGGTGTACACGTCTAATGTTTCCACCCTGACAGGGATCAAACCACGGACACTGTGCGTGAGCTAAGTGCGCTAGCGACCTACCTAAGGTGAAATGGAGCAACATTCCGAAAAAAAAGAAACAAGCAGGAATATTAGTGACAAGTGGGCAATATTGATAACAACAACCCACCACTGAATAAGAGATAGAGGATATAGAATGAAGAATGCAAGAATAAGAATCTTGGAGACATAAGCACAAGCAAAAAGGAGGACAAAAATTAAAGCAACTGAATGCAAAGGGTTTCAATAGTAACGTAAGATTGGATTCCATATTGGAGGGAGAGCGTATGAAGAAGGTGTATGTATTCAGATATTTGGGAGTGGACGTGTCAGCAGATGAGTCTATGAAAGATGAGGTGAATCATAGAATTGACGAGGGTGCACTGAGGAGTCTGTGGAAACAAAGAACTTTATCCATGGAAGCAAAGTAGGGAATATATGAGTATAATTATACCAACGCTCTTATAGAGTGTGAAGCATGAGTGGTGAATGTTGCAACAAGGAGAAGGCTGGAGGCAGTGGAGATTAGGAGGAGGTGTGGGATTACCAAAACTATTATCCAGAGGGCTGAGGAGGTGTTATTGAGATGGTTCGGACATGTAGAGAGATTGGAACGAAATAAAATGACTTCGAGAGTGTATAAATATGCAGTGGAGGGATGGCAGGATAGGGGTCGGCCTAGGGGCTAAAGGAGATTTTTTGTGTGCGAGGGGCTTTGACTTCCAGCAAGCATGCGTGAGCGTTTTAGATAGCAAATGGAGACAAATGGTTTTTAGGACTTGACGTGATGTTGAAGTATAAGCAAGGTAACATGAAGGGATTCAGGGAAACCGGAAGGCCGGACTTGAGTCCTGGAGATGGAAAGCACAGTGTCTGCACTCTGAAGGAGGGGTGTTAATGTTGCAGTTTTATAACTGTAGTATAAGCACGCCTCTGACAAGACTGTGATGTAGTAAATGATGAAAGATTTTCTTTTTCAGGCCACCCTGCCTTGGTGGGAAACTGCCGATGTGTTAATATAAAATAATAAACGAAACTGGGGTCTCACATGGATGGGGAGCGAAAGGAGGATGCTGAAACAGGGATCATAGCTAATGGAGGCAGCAGTATAAAACCTCTTGAATCAACACGTGAAGGAAGCTGAATGAATTAGAGGTTATTCTCTCTTAATAAATCAGACATAGACGAAATTGACTACTGAATTCCACTACGCGTAAGAGATCACTGCGCTAAGAGTAGCTGTAGAGTCAGTGAGAATATGGAAGAACAAGAAAGAGGTGACTATCAAGGCATGATAATTTTTTAGACTAATTCACTGGGGAACTGAACCGAAAGAAACATGACAGCCCAGGAGCTGGTGAAGATACCAGCCATAAATTTGTAGTGAGGCCAAGGGAAAAAAAGTATCCCGAACATAAGGAGAAGACATGTATAATTTAGAAAATATGGCGTGGTTCAGCTAGGTTGTAGGGAGGTGAAATAAACAGTGGAAAGAAGATAACAGAGAAATGCGAAAATAAGATAGAAATGAGTATGCATGGGTTCAAAGGGATGATGAAAGGCAGTTGAAAATTTTATACAAGGAAAGGTTAAAAATGACTACAAATTAGCAAAGTGGCAAGACTCGTTAAGGAAAGGCGGTTACCGACAGTAGACTAGAGGAAGAGAGAGAGAGAGAGAGAGAGAGAGAGAGAGAGAGAGAGAGAGAGAGAGAGAGAGAGAGAGAGAGAGAGAGAGATGGATGGATGAACTAAAGTGATTTTTTAGATAGGATAATGAAATGAGATAAAGGAACATAGGAGCAAGTAAAGATCAACCGTCACTAGAATATATTCTCACAGAAATGAAAGAAATAACGATGATAAAAACGATGGTTGTAAATGTATGGTAGACAATACCGACAGGATGAAGAATTAAACACATGTGCAACATCTGGGTATCTTTATTGTAGACGTTTCGCCATTCAGTGACTTTATCAATACAAATTCAAGAACATAACTGGAACACAGTAGAACTATATACAATCAGTCCCTCAGCCTTGGAGTTGGTGCTCTTCACTAACTTCAAGGCTGAGGGACTGATTACCTCATCTTTTGTATATAGTTCTTCTGTGTTCCAGTCATGTCCTTGAATTTGTTTTGATAAAGCCACTGGATAGCGACAGGTCTAAGTAAACATATCCAGATGTTGCTCATGTCTAATTCTTCAATAATAATGGTCACAAAAGCAATGGGACCTGAAAACATATCCCCATGGACACTAGAGGAGAGACAAGATTCACTGAATGAACCTTGACAAGAATCTTAGCAAGTAGCCAGAGGTGAGGAAACTATTGGATAACTAAGAGTATTGTTATCAACATGACTCACGAAATCGTAATGACACGATTGGTATGGTTAGTATTGTTATCTCTTGATTTAAATTAGTACCTCAAGCCACGCACAAAGGATTAATCCGAATATAATAAATTCACATATTATCATATATTTATAAACTTTTTTTGAGGTACAAGACAAAGGATTGAATTAACTTTGCAGGCACTGTACTTCCCATCTCCAGGACTCAAGTCCGGCCTGCCGGTTTCCCTGAATCCCTTCATAAATGTTAGTATTAAAAACCATTTGTCTCCATTCACTCCTATCAAACAATATAATAAATTCAACAACCCTTCCTCAGCCCTCTGGACAACACATTGCCCTCATCACCCATGCTTATATCATATATTTATCCAAGGACAAAGTTCTCTGTCTCCACAGACTCCTAAGTGCACCACTCACTCTTTTTCCCTCATATTCTATGATTCACCTCATCTTTCATAGAATCCGCTGACACGTCCACTCCCAAATATCTGAATACGTTCACCTCCTCCATACTCTCTCCCTCCAATCTGATATTCAATCTTTCATCACCTAATCTTTTTGTTATCCTCATAACCTTACTCTTTCCTGTATTCAAAGCACACCCTACCAAATTTCCACCAATCTCTGCAGCTTCTCTTCAAATCTCCCAAGAGCACAGTGTCATCAGCAAAGAGCAGCTGTAACGGTGACATCACACATCCTTGTCTAAGGCCTACTTTTACTGGGAAAAAATTTCCCTCTTTTCTACATACTCTAACTTGAGCTTCACTATCCTCGTAAAAACTCTTCACTGCTTTCAGTCATACAATCTGCCACATTGCCCCCCTATCCACCCTGTCATACGCCTTTTCCAAATCCATAAATGCCACAAAGACCTCCTTAGCCTTATCTAAATACTGGGTCCACACACCCCCTACCTTTCCTAAAGCCTCCTTGTTCATCTGCTATCCTAGGACTTATCCCCCTATAATTTTTGCACTCTCTTTTATCCCCTTTGCCTTTATACAAAGGAACTATGCATGCTCTCTGCCAATCCCTAGGTACCTTACCCTCTTCCATACATTTATTAAATAATTGCACCAACCACTCCAAAACTATATCTGCCTTACCCCCTTTCATTTTACCTACTGCCTCACGAACTTCCCCCACACTCACAACTGTCTCTTCCTCACTCCTACAAGATGTTATTCCTCCTTGCCCTATACACGAAATCACAGCTTCCCTATCTTCATCAACATTTAACAATTCCTCAAAATATTCCCTCCATCTTCCCAATACCTCTAACTCTCCATTTAATAACTCTCCTCTCCTATTTTTAACTGACATATATATATATATATATATACATAATATATATATATATATATATATATATATATATATATATATATATATATATATATATATATATATATATATTTATTTAAAAGTTCACAAAAAATAAGGAAGTGTCAAGTGGGGCAAGGATATCATGTGGGATCCCCAAGTACTGATATATATTTCAACCTTCCAGATGGGATCGAATCTCGTCCGTTTCTGATGTACGATGTGAAACTACTATTTACAAGAATACAAACAGGAGAGTACAGACACAGCTTCCAGCCAAGCTTTAGAGTGAGGTCATGAAATTGGAGGAAAATATAGGAGTCTGGAGACGTTGATAAGCCATGAGGAGGAAAACTACATCAACAAAAGCGAAGGCATTAATCAACATGCCCAGTATATTGCAAGAGGAGGACATCAATTATATGATGCTAGTGAATATAAGATTAAGCTTCAGGTACTTCAGTAAACATTTCAGTAGCTCTCTGATCACGAAGTACATCAAGCCTATCTTAAGATAAGCGCTCGCCCAATCATGCGTGCCCATAAGCTTAAGAAAAGGTACTCAGATTCAGAATCATACTAGCTCCAGTGACTAGGGGAGGGATGCACTAATGAATCTGAACCTGACGGCTCAAGAAGAGAGGAGTGCTGAGAGACATTATGCCATACAAGACACACACAACTCGAAAAGTTGATAGTCAGACTGGTTGAAATGTGAGACATGAACAAGAGATAGACGGAAGTTTAAAAGACAGACGAGTCACATAGCTGTTAAAAATGGGCTGGCTATGATAACCTTTCTTGAAAAAGGTCAGCATAGGTTGTCCTAAGTGCATCATACACTTGGAACATCTGTGTTGGAAACATTTCGGTCCTGGAATAATAAAGAAAGAGAGAACACGCACTTATTTTTAATCTCATAATAGTAGGGAAGCGGAAAGTAATGGATGTAGAACAAGGTATGAGAGACTCAAAAGACCGGAAGCCAGAACTGCTGGGTAACGAAGTGGGGCCAGAAGCCAAGACTCAGTCCCTGCAATGTTTTTGATAGCGGGTTTGGGTTTGAGAAGAACTTGTTTCGTATAGGCTAGTAGGCCTGCTGCAGTGTTCCTCCTTTCTCATGTTTTTGCGTGAACACGCGCGCGCACACACTCGCTCGCGCACTCGTATATAAAAAAAAGCCCTCACACATAAGAGGATGGTCCAAAATTATTTAATCCTGACACAAATCGGAAAGTCCCGGATAAATCAGTAAGTATTTAATTTATTTTTATTTTCCCTGTTTGCCAGAAGGGTGAAAGGGATATTTAAAATGAATAATTAAAAGAAAGTTTATAATCTTTCCTAAGCGTACTTTAGGAAGTACACTTAGAAGTGAATGTTGTACGTGCAGAGACAAGATGCATCATCATGCACGACAGCTGGTTGCCTGGTGCATCAGCAACTGGTAAATAATGAGCACCAGCAGCAGCTGTTGATGGGGGTGCAGCATGCAGCTGCAGCAACAGCTGGTAGACGGGGTGCAGCAAGCAACTGCAACAGAAGCTGGTAAATGGGATGCAGCAAATAGCTACATCATCAGCTGGTAGATGGGGTGAAACACTTAGTTACAGCATCAGCTAGCAATGAGGATGCAGCAGCTGGTGTAGGTGGGGTGCAGCTTTTAGCTGCAGAAGAATATTAGATCTAACACTGGTTGGGCAGAAATCATGTACAGTCACCATGAAACACTGTTGTTCTGAAATGTTTTTGTATTCAGTGCTGGCACAAGCACTGAGTACTGAATTTGGGCAACGTACGTTGGTCCGGCTGCGTACTTAAAATGACTTTAGCTTCTATAGCTGACTGAAAGTTTTAACAATAAAGATAACTTCAACTTGTCGATATTTTATACCATTTGCAACATAGCTAGTTGGCTGGCTGGTTGGTTAATGGGGTTTAAAGCCTATCAACGACAATTGAGGTCATTAAGATTGGTTTAGAATGACACGTGAATCAACACTAGGACACATTTGTTAAAAAAACGTTTCTGTCCTGGAACTTTGATCATTTCTAAAACACAGGTTGAAAATAACAGTATATGGGAGGTGATCAAGGTCCAGGGACTGAAACATTTTCTGATAAGTAAGTCCAAGTGTTTGCCCACATGGTTTGTTAAATTTGTAGGTATCAATTACCAAGGTTTATACAGTCATTAAGGCTGCTCGCCAACCTTTTCACCGCCCTAGAAGGATAATTTAATACTAAGAATAGGGCTTGAAGTAAATTCTCTGCATATATTCGCTGGGGGAAATCCTCCTTTCGGCGTATATATCCCGTGACTGTCTCGTTTATAAGAGAAAAATTTAGTTTTCATTTTTGAATCGGAATTTTATCACCTGTGCTTGTAAGTTCTTAAAAATTTCTGTGTAAAAGTGGAAAGGAGGTAAAAAAAAAAGGAGTTGGAGGTGAATTTACACATATCTTGATGCCAAGAGATAGTTAAATGCAGATTTTATAAATAGATTTATGAAAAAGTTGAAACATAAAAGTAATTACAGCTTGTGGGCGATGGGGGCAAGTCAGTGGAGCGACCAGCCGGCTGTGCTCCAGACAGCATGATGATGAAGGCGGCTTGGAACTGTCAAAGACCCACCTCACTGTAATTCACCTGGTCCCAACAAGAAGCGGTCTGTATCAGCGTCTTACCTAATTGCATCGAGCCAGTAACTTGCTAAACCACTACTGCCAATGTTCCTCGATGTGCAGTCGACCTTAGAGTAAGTGTGTGGTAGGCCGGGAGTGCCTAGTTCGACCCGAGGCAGCGTCTCCTCATGGTGGGTCAGTGAGTTCGCTGGCCTTGCACTACATGCTAATCCCACTGTTGCTTGTCTCCTTTCCTGTCTTCCTTTTTTTTATTACTTCTGGTTATATTAGTTCATTGTTTTCAATTTTTCTTCTTTGCTATCACCGTTATCTACTTTTCTGATACTGCTTGTGTAAGTTCGCGTACGTCTCCTGCCTGTTCGCCTAGCAGTAAATAGATACCCAGGAGATAGTAGACTGGTGTGAGTCACATCTATGTGCAGGGGCCTTAAGTCATCGAAATTTTGCTTCACTTTTTGGCCTTTTTTTGAGGGGGGGCGGGGCTATTGTTGGGTTTTAAATCCCCATTATTAATAATTTGAAGAGGTTTTCATTGTTTGTTTCTTTCCTTTGAGACATCTTATAAGAGGAGCTAGAGACGAACTTTGCTATCACGACTACTCTACTTCACCTACATAAGCTGCGTGAGGTTTCCAGGTGAACAAGGTGTTAATGCTAGGTGACTGACCACCGCAACACTACCTACCACTACCAGTTCGCTAGGTGACAGACCACTACACCACTACCTGCCACTACCAGTTCGCTAAGTGACTGACCACCGCAACACTACCTGCCACTACCAGTTCGCTAGGTGACAGACCACTACACCACTACCTGCCACTACCAGTTCGCTAAGTGACTGACCACCGCAACACTACCTACCACTACCAGATGAATGGTTCAAAGAACCGACATGTTGTTAAATTAGACACATGTGTCTAATTTAACAACGTGTCGGTTCTTTGAACCATTCATCTACAATCCTGTCAGACACTGCAACTTCTTGGGATCTTAATACTTGGGAATTCTTCGCTTGCCTAACCCTTGGGCACGACCTACTTCCACATTGGACAAATGTGACACCACCTACGACTGCTGCACCTCTCCTGCCATACGGCTTATAAGTTGCTTCTCCGCTCATATGCCGTATTCTATTCAAGATTGATGGACTGACCACATCGACTCAAGGTTGAGGGACTGATTACCTCATTCTCCTCCTGTTCTTCAAGTTTATCCTTTGTATGGACTGATGAAGCCACTGTGTGGCGAAACGTTTCCTCAATAAAGATACCCAAGAGTTGCACATGTGTCTAATTTGACTACCACTACCAGTTCGCTAGGTGACTGACCACCGCAACACTACCTGCCACTACCAGTTCGCTAGGTGACTGACCACCGCAACACTACCTGCCACTACCAGTTCGCTAGGTGACTGACCACCGCAACACTACCTGCCACTACCAGTTCGCTAGGTGGCTGACCACCGCAACACTACCTGCCACTACCAGTTCGCTAGGTGACAGACCACTACACCACTACCTACCACTACCAGTTCGCTAGGTGACTGACCACCGCAACACTACCTACCACTACCAGTTCGCTAGGTGACTGACCACCGCAACACCACCTACCACTACCAGTTCGCTAGGTGGCTGACCACCGCAACACTACCTGCCACTACCAGTTCGCTAGGTGACAGACCACTACACCACTACCTACCACTACCAGTTCGCTAGGTGACTGACCACCGCAACACTACCTGCCACTACCAGTTCGCTAGGTGACAGATCACTACACCACTACCTACCACTACCACTTCGCTAGGTGACTGACCACCGCAACACTACCTGCCACTACCAGTTTGCTAGGTGACAGATCACTACACCACTACCTGCCACTACCAGTTCGCTAGGTGACTGACCACCGCAACACTACCTGCCACTACCAGTTCGCTAGGTGACAGACCACTACACCACTACCTACCACTACCAGTTCGCTAGGTGACTGACCACCGCAACACTACCTACCACTACCAGTTCGCTAGGTGACTGACCACCGCAACACTACCTGCCACTACCAATTCGCTAGGTGAGACCACCGCAACACTACCTACCACTACCAGTTCGCTAGGTGACTGACCACCGCAACACTACCTACCACTACCAGTTCGCTAGGTGAGACCACCGCAACACTACCTGCCACTACCAGTTCGCTAGGTGACTGACCACCGCAACGCTACCTGCCACTACCAGTTCGCTAGGTGACTGACCACCGCAACACCACCTACCACTACCAGTTCGCTAGGTGACTGACCACCGCAACACCACCTACCACTACCAGTTCGCTAGGTGACTGACCACCGCAACACTACCAGTTCAATTAAGAGTACATAAGAACATAAGAATGAAGGAACACTGTGGCAGGCCTACTTGCCCATACAAGGCAGGCCTACTGGCCCATACAAGGCAGGCCTACTGGCCCATACAAGGCAGGCCTACTGGCTCATACAAGGCAGGTCCTTATCAATACTATCCATGTATTTGTCCAACCTTTTCCCAAAGCTACGCACCACACTAGGCACCAATCAAACCCAGCCCCTCCCACTCGTATAGTTAAGTAGTCAAATCTTTACACAGAGAGTACTGAAGTTTATACTGCTTTGTAGATGAATGGTTCAGAGAACCGACATGTTGATAAATTAGACACATGTACAACTCTTGGGTATCTTTATCGAGGAAACGTTTCGCCACACAGTGGCTTCATCAGTCCATACGTAGGAGAAACTTGAAGAACAGGAGGAGAATGAGGTAATCAGTCCCTCAACCTTGAGTCGATGTGTTCAGTCCATCAATCTTGACTAGATTGGACTGATGGACTGAACACATCGACTCAAGGTTGAGGGACTGATTACCTCATTCTCCTCCTGTTCTTCAAGTTTCTCCTACGTATGGACTGATGAAGCCACTGTGTGGCGAAACGTTTCCTCGATAAAGATACCCAAGAGTTGTACATGTGTCTAATTTATATACTGCTGTTTTAAAAGTTTCACGTGTTACACATGGTATAAAATACCTACATATGTATAAATTAGACACATTGGAGAAGAAACCAAAGATCTAGACACACGCACTAATGAACACAAATACGCCTGTCATAAAATCTCGAAAATGCACGCATAATAATGTAAGAATTCCCTCGGTTACCTAATTAATTGGAGTAAGGCCAGACTCATCTTTAATAAATAAAATGTTGATAGACATTACTGATATGAATCAGCAGTTATCAATTTGAGTAAAACAGTGATACAGAACACAGGGAGTGTTAATGTTTCACTAGTTTTAGCTACACTGATCAAGGGACACCTAGACACGGCTGCTTGATGTAAGCATCGCACTCCTCAAGCCTCGTCTACTTCATACCTTCCCATCTACGTAATATTTATCCTAGTTTTCCTAATTCCAAACTGGACTGGAAAAAATCCTGCTGATCGAAGCATATTCTGATAAAATTTTACAAGCATTGCACATGTGTCTAGTAAATATTACAAATTTCAACATTACCTGGTTCAAAGTTCAATCCGTGTTCACTTTCTTCACTGCATGACTGAACCTTTATTTTTATCGCCATTAGGTCTACCGCAAGTTCTACTCTCACAAAACCATCCCCATTAACATATTTTCCTAAAATTATTTGTCTAAATATAACAAGCTGCCTAACATCGTCGTCAAAACTGATGCCTTGTGTAGCGTTAAACATATATTAGTAAAATCTATTAATGAGAATGGTTGTGAAAATGACCACCTTAGTATTGCTGAAGACTGTGAGCAAGATAGCCAGGAACCTGACTACACCTCATGCGTGTCGCACCAACAGAACCCATAATGATTGTGTTGATCACTGTAATTCACACCACTGCCGCATGGATTGGTCAAGAACTAGGCTAGTAATTTCTGAATGACATAGAAACAGAAGAAAATGCTTAGAACCTGCCCTTATCAGCACCACAGCCACCATCGACCAGACATGGGGAGGGCAGCCTTCAGTTGGTGGGACATTTGGCTCGTTACTCAGCAAATAACGTGACCTGGCTTGACGAATGTCAAATACATGTCACTCTTCGTCCTCACTCTACATATATATATGCTTATGTATTTCCCATTGCTCTCTATGGATTGGAAACATCTCTGTTTTTAAATTTCGACATCTTTCTTGGTTAGATATCTTCGAAATGCTACTCTCAATTATATCCTCTCATTCTTTACATTTCAAGAGAATGAGACCATGAGTGGTATAAGAAAGTAACACATTTGTAATATTTGAATATTTACTTAGGCTACGTTTTGCTTGCGAGTAGCTTTGTCATGTCCCAACACTGAAACTTGATAAGGAACTAAGTGAGCGAAACATTATTAGATGGGGTGTTAGAGGTATCGGGAAAATAGAGCAAATATTTTGAAGAACTGTTTAATGTTGATGAAGATAGAGAATCAGTGATTTTGTGCATTGGTCAGGGAGGTATAACATCTTGTAGGAGTTAGGAAGACCCAGTTATGTGTGGGGGAAGACGTGTGGGAAAGTGGGTAAAATGAAAGGGGTAAAGCAGCTGGGATTGATGGGATAAAGACGGAAATGTTAAAAGCAGGTTCGAATATAGTTTAGAAATCGTTGGTACTTTTACTTAATATATGTATGGAAGAGAGGAAGGTACCAAGGGATTGGCAGAGAGCATATATAGTTTCTTTCTATGAAGGCAAAGGGAACAAAAGAGAATGTAAGAATTATAAAGGAATAAACCCGTGGAGTATATCTGGTACAGTTAGGTTATTTTTTGAAAGAATTAATTGTAAGACGGAGAGCAGGATCGCAGATGAGCAAGGAGGCTTTAGGAAGGGTAGGTGATGTGTAGACCAAGTGTTTACAACGAAACTTATAAGGGAGCAGTATTTAGATAAGGGTAAAGAAGTTTATATTGCATATATGGATTTGTAAAAGACATGATAGGGTGGATAGAGAAGCAATGTGGCAGATGTTGCAAATGTGTGGAATAGGTGATAGGCTATTGAAAGCAGATAGATTATTATGAGGGTAGTGGGGCTCAAGTTAGGGTATGTAGGAGAAAGGGAGATAATTTCCCAGTAAACGTAGGACTTGCACATGGACGTCTGTTGTCACCATTGTTGTTCAGTATATTTATACCTGGTGTTGTAAAAGAAGTGAATGTTCGGGTGTTGGCAAGAGGTTTTTGATTAAAAGAAAAAGAATAACAAAGTAGGGGTTGTCACAGATCCTTTTTGATGATGACACTGTGCTTTTGGGAGATTCTGAAGAGAAGTTGTAGAGGTTAGTGGACGAATTTGCGTGGATATATAAAAGAAGGAAATTAAAAGTGCACATAGGAAAGATCAAGGTGATGATCAATTTAGGAAATGAAAGATTTGGTATCAGATTGGAGGGAGGGAGCACTGAGGAAGTGAATGTGTTCAAATATTTGGGAGTGGACTTGTCAGCAGATGAGTCTGTGAAAGATGAAGTGAATCATAGAATTGACGAGGGAAAAAACGGTGAGTGGTGAATTAAGGAGTCCATGGAAGCAAAGTGGGTAATATAAGAGAGTGGTGCTAACATTCTTATATTGGTGTGAAGCATGTGTATACCTGGTGCTGAATGTTGAAACAAGAAGAAGGTTGGAGGCAGTGGAGATGATGTGTCTGAGGGCAATGTGTGGTGTGAATATTATGTAGGGAATTAGAAGACGTGGGGTTTACTAAAAATATTATCCAGAAACACATAGTCCTATTTCGGCACCACAACCTAGCTGATAAGGAATATTTTGTAGTAATCTTTCAAGTTCTCCTGTGAAGATACTTAGAAGAATCTTGATAAGACTATGTTTTAAGCTACAAAAATGATGCCTAAGCACCTACACACGTGTTTCTCATGCAGTAAGCAACTGAATATATATATCATAAATTTCGTCCCACCAGATGACATTGACTAATGAAAGCATCCGATACTAAAAGCAACTAACCCACATGCAGCTGGTAAATCCATCGACATTCTTAGGAATGTGAACGTAGGTTCCACTAACCTAGAAGTTCAAGAAACCATAAAGGCAGGGCACAACCTGTTACTGTTCGGTAATGTGTGTTTAACCGTGCCGGTGAGAGGTGGTAAATTGCTGGCCTTATTGGTCATCAGATCAAAAAATGATTTTCAGGTGGTTGGCAACATTATCCGTCCCAAACACAGTCTTCGGAAGCAACGAGACAGACGCAAACAAAAACGAAATATACTGACTCTTGGCATGCCAGCGGAATCAGTAAACCTCTAAGAGCATTAGTCGCTTCGCTGGGAGACACGACTTATTAATATTATGTACATACTAGTTCTCTGAGCTGCTGCAAAGACTCTTCTAGTGGATATCTTCATTTATTTATACTGTTTAATTCCTTGCAATATTAAACTCTTAACGCAAGTCTGTGATTCAGGGAAAGGACAGAGTCAAACCTGTGGCTATCCAGTCCCTCCATTTGAGTGATATACAATCATGTTATTAGAGTTTCCACAGTCAACGTTACGAGCCTGGAACATCGATGAGAAGTCGTTTGTGAAAGTAAAATCATCTAAAATTATAATAATGAATGCAAGCAATGTTCATACACTAACCACCTTAATTTTGCAACCAATTCAGTTTGGTTTTGGGGTTTCACAAGACTGCAGAAGAACGCATCAAACAACAAAGGATTATATCAAATATAAGTAACCATTAAACGCTAAATACGACAGGTATAGTGTAGTGTGTTATATAGGTTTCTTATGCGGTTAAATATTAACAATAAACATCTGAAGCCAATCAGGCGAGGCTTTCACAACTTGCGTCATGGAATCTCGTTTTCCAGTTTCTTAAATAAAAATGGCAAATTAGAACACGCACAACCAAAACCAGATCAGAAGTTTTATTAAGAAAAAAAAAAAAAGGCTTAAAAGCCAAACTGAAGAAGCATATTTCTGTTTTCCCAAGAAAACTAATATACGAAAGTACAACAAAACAAGTTTGAAGAAGTTGACACGTTGCATTATCAAATATCATTGTTGAATTGTTAAACCAAATAGTTCTCAGAAATTGTAGCAGGAAAAAGTGTTTTGATTTCCCCAATTAAATTACTAAAAGACAAACTAGGACCCACACGGGACAAAATCACCCCAAACTGTTCTCAAGGTATGATTGTCTAGCATTAAAGAAATATGTAAATGATTAAGTAAGTCAAGTAAATAATATTTAGGCCTTAGGTACATAGCTTTTTACAGTGTGTTGAGGCCATGCAAATGTTATGGTCAGACAAAGGTAACAGTGTATATTTAACCTACAGTAATCCATAAAAGACACTGTGACTAAATTATGATCATATACTTCCCAGAAACCAATTTACTAAATAAAATTGACCCATTAAAACTTGCGCAACCTATAAAAAAAATCTGAAAAAGAAAATCTGCACTAAAACTTTGAAGGTTATCAGATGGAGCATTCCTTAGTTAATGCACAAAATAAAAAAAAATGAACCTACACAACCCCCCCCCAAAAAAAAAAAAAAAAAAACTCATCCATTAATACGATGTTTCAGCCGTTCAGAATTTTTTTTATTTTAATCAAGGGGAAGCGCTAAACCCGTCGAGATTCTGTAGTGGCTGAGGTCAGTGGTCACCTGCGGTCATACCTGCCTAAGCTCTTGGGAGTTAGCGTGGGCTGTTACCAAGCACCATGGCTTGTTGTAGTGTTTTAGAATCTCAGGTTCAAGTGTTGAAGAAGGAGATTCTACTTCTTCAGGAGGAAAATAGGAAGCTGAAGCTTTGCATAGATGAGTTTGGGAGTGAGTGTGAGAAGGATTTAGCTGGTAAGGAGGAAATGGTCACCAACTGATAAATTATAGAGGTATGGGTGTTTGTGGGAAACAATCAAGCTGCAATATTAGGGTTGAAAACAGCAGATATTGCCGGGATACCTCAGGAATATGTTATATTCAAAATAAAGTTGCTAGTAATGGCAAATCAATTGATCACCAGACAGAGAGAGATAGTAGAGGGCAACGAGTGACTAGCTCCCTTAAGGTTTACTATACAAACAGTAGGAGTCTAAGAAATAAGATAGATGAGCTAGGATTACTTGCAAGTGCAGGTAATATAGATATTATTGCTATAACAGAGACCTGGTTCAACTTGAAAGATAGAGAAATGCCTTCTGAATGCAACATACAGGGTTATAAACTATTCCACATTGATAGGGTCAACAGGAAGGGTGGTGGAGTGGCGATGTATGTCAGAGATAGTTTAAATTGTTGTCTTAGACATGATATAAGATTAGAAACATCGGACACAGAATCTGTTTGGCTACAGTTTCTCGAGGGTAGTGACAAATTAATTTTGGGTGTGATTTATAGGCCCCCAAACCTTGACAGGGAGGGCAGTAAGCTGTTATGGGACGAAATTCATAAGGCATCTAGATATGAAAATGTTGTGTTAATGGGAGATTTAAACTTTAGACAAATTGATTGGAACAATATGACAGGAAATCTTGAGTCTAGTGGCTTTCTTGATGAGGTTCAGGATTGCTTTTTAGAACAGTTTGTGACAGAACCAACTAGAGGAAATAATCTGCTTGACTTGGTTCTTGCCAACAAAAAATCACTAATTAATAATCTTGAGGTTAATAATGAGCTTGGGGAAAGTGATCACAAATCACTTAATTTCAATATATCATGGAATTATCCAGATAACTGCAATCAAATCTCTGTCCCAGACTTTCGCTTGGCCGATTTCATGAGACTGAAAAATTACCTGGGTGGGCTAAATTGGGATGTCCTGACTATGGGTCAGGTAGGTGATCTTGGTTGCCAATATGACGTTTTTCAGAGCATAGTTCTAGCTGCCCAGACAACTTTTGCTCCAAGTAGGGTAATTAGATCTAACAAAAATGATCCCAAATGGATGAACAATAGATTAAAACGTCTCTTTAATCAAAAGAGAGGCTTATATAGGCGTATCAAAAGAGGGGATGGGCAGTTAAGAAATCAATATATTCAATTAAAGAGAGAAATGAAAAAAAAGAATAAGAAAACCAAAAAGGGATTATGAGGCTAAGGTCGCAAGGGATTCGAAGACTAACCCAAAAGGGTTCTTTCAGGTATACAGAAGTAAGATTAGGGACAAGATAGGACCACTTCAGAGTTACTCAGGTCAGATCACTGACAGTGATAAGGATTTGTGTGAAATTCTCAATACCTACTTCTCAGTTTTCACCCAGGAAAATACTAGCGATTTTCCTAAAATAATAGATTATGTAGAACAGGATGATAAACTATGTACGATTGCGGTAACTAGTGACATGGTCCTCAGACAAATAGAGAAATTAAAACCTAACAAATCCCCAGGCCCTGATGAACTGTTTGCAAGGGTGTTAAAGGAATCTAAAGAGGACCTTAGCATACCTTTGGCTAATCTTTTCAACATATCACTACAAACTGGCATAGTGCCTTATAAGTGGAAAATGGCAAATGTAATACTTATTTAAAAGACAGATGACAGGTCCTTAGCTTCGAACTATAGATCAGTAAGCTTTACCTCCATAGTGGGAAAATTTATGGAATCAATAATTGCCGAAGCAATTCGTAGCCATCTTGATAGGCATAAATTGATTAATGAATCTCAACAGGGGGCGTTCCTGTCTTACGAATTTACCAACTTTTTTCTCTACGGTGTTTGAGGAGGTAGATCGTGGTAATGAATATGATATTGTGTATATTGACTTCAGTAAGACTTTCGATAGAGTTCCTCACCAGAGGCTATTGAGGAAACCTAAGGCACACGGAATAGGAGAATTTTTTTCCTGGGTAGAGGCATGGCTGACAAATAGGCAGCAGAGAGTTTGCATAAATGGGGAGAAATCAGAAAGCGGTGTTCCTCAGGGGTCAGTGTTGGGCCCGTTGTTGCTCACAATTTACATAAACGACATAGATGAGGGAATAAATAGCGACATAAGCAAATTTGCTGATGACACCAAAATAGGCCGTCCAATTCATTCTAATGAGGACACTAGAGCACTCCAGGATGATTTGAATAGACTGATGCAATGGTCGGAGAAGTGGCAGATGCAGTTTAATATAGACAAATGCGAAGTTCTAAATGTTGGACAGGACAATAACCATGCCACATATAAACTAAATAATGTAGATCTTAATACTACTGATTGTGAAAAGGATTTAGGAGTTCTGGTTAGCAGTAATCTAAAACCAAGACAACAGTGCATTAGTGTTCGCAATAAAGCTAACAGAATTATTGGCTTCATATCTAGAAGTATAAATAATAGAAGTCCTCAGGTTGTTCTTCAACTCTATATATCCTTGGTTAGGCCTCATTTAGACTATGCTGCTCAGTTCTGATCACCGTATTACAGAAAGTATATAAATGCACTGGAAAACATACAGAGGAGGATGACAAAGTTGATCGTATGTATCAGAAATCTTCCCTATGAGGATAGACTAAGGGCCCTGAATCTGCACTTTCTAGAAAGGCGTAGAATTAGGGGGGATATGACAGAGGTGTATAAATGGAAAACAGGAATAAATAAAGGGGATGTATATAGCATGCTGAAAATTTCCAGCCAAGACAGGACTCGCAGCAATGGTTTCAAGTTGGAAAAATTCAAATTCAGGAAGGATATAGGAAAGTACTGGTTTGGTAATAGAGTTGTGGATGAGCGGAACAAACTCCCGAGTACAGTTATTCAGGCTAAAACGTTGTGTAGTTTTAAAAATAGGTTAGATAAATACATGAGTGTGTGTGGGTGGGTGTGAGTTGGACCTGACTAGCTTGTGCTACTAGATCTGATGCCTTGCTCCTTCCTTAAGTGGAAGTGGCCTGAGTAGGTGGGTCATTGGGCTAATTGGGGGGGGATGAACATAAACCTGCTTCGCATGGGTCAGTAGGCCTGTTGCAGTGTTCTTTCTTATGTTCTTAGTAAGGGGAAGTATTTAGATTGTATCCAAGGAGCGAGAGGCTAAGTGCAGTTCACTGGATCAAAAGCAGCTTCCACGACGAGGCATATCCTAGTTATTTAATGACTAAAATAACATTTCTAAGTAATTTCCAGATTAAAAAAAAATTGAAAATAGCACGTTCACCCTCCATTAATAATATCAGTCATCGGGATAAATGAGTGTTGAATTTTTTAAACCAGTCAAGAGAACTTTTCTACAGTTCTCGAATATAAACCTATTTCACAAATCATCTATAATAAATTCATGAGAAGGCTCCTTCACTTGTCAGTTTCTCAACGAACCTTCACCTAAAATTAAGTCCTTTCTGAAATTTTGTCTTATACGTTTAAAGATATATTTTTTCATTTATTTTAACGTGAAAGTTAATTTTGTACCAAAAGAACCTTAGAAAAGTTACCTGACCTTATTACAACAAGCGCAATTTAATTTAGCCTAATCCAAATAAATATGTTTTAGATATGTTTACAATAATTTAATAATAAACAAACACAATGAAATACATATTTTTTGTCGTTAAGTTCAGATCCACTTTGTCAAATGATAAAGACAAATTATGCAGTATTGATCCTTTTTAATAGCATTATATGGCCCATACTCCCTCACATCTGCAAGGTAATTAAAGTGTGTGTTGAAATTATTGATAATCAGGTATACAGTATCGAGTTGTATCAAGATCTTCAGTATCAAATTATATCCAGACCATCAAAAAAAGAGAGACAATCCGACCTCTCATAACATACACTTCATGCAGACCTGTTGGACGCAGTGTATGTTTAGTGTCAATATGTCACTCCATATTAGGAAGCAGCAGGAGCAGGTCAGCTATAAATTCTGAGCTGGCACTTGACCGTATGTAATGTGAATGAATGAAGACTGTACAGTATTGGTATTCGTTAAAACGTCAAGGAAAGTGAACCAAGTGAGCATTACATCAGTTCATTGAACTTATAGCCTAGAAACAAGTGACAACTCCCTAGTTCTGTCAGATCAATGCCGCTCGAATGATCTTCCCATGTCCCACGTACTGGATGAACACATAGGGATCCACAGCCTACAATAATATATTAATTTCTTCATGGTGGACGCATTGATGCTAGCAAAATTTTCTTGATCCTAAGATCAAACTTGACTGCATGCTATTTTAAGATGCTGTAATAACAGTCAGAATAATCTTTATGTAGTAAATACGCAATTTTTTTTTTTAAATCCGGTTACAGACAAAACAGAGAACCACTACACAGCTTCCTAAAATTGATTACGTAATACTGATATAACCCTTGTGGTTTAGCGCTTCTTTTTTATTATATTAATAATAATACTGTTATAGGTAAATCTGTACACTCAATTGGTATAGACCACGAAAATATATGCATGTGTTTGTATATGTCGTGCTGAATAGGTAAAATTAATCAATTAGCAAGAACTTATTTAAAATTAAGTCCTTTCTAAAATTGTCTCTTATACGTCTAAAGATGTATTTTTTTTATTTATGTTTATGTAAAAATTAAAAAATTTGTACCAAAAGAATCTTAGAAAACTTACCTGACCTTATTATGACGAACGCAATTTAATTTAGCTTAATCCAACTAAATATATTTTAGATATGTTTACAATAATATATTAATAAATACAATGAAATATACTTTTTCGTTAGGCTCAGAACGATTTTTGTGAGATTATTGCATACATTAATTTTCGCTTGTCTTATTCAGCAAGAACAGGTAATACTGACAGCCGAACACGAGCTCCGACGGGCGAAATGCACATGACAGGTTAACCTGGGTATCTCGTGTATATGTTGCTATGTATGGTAGTTGCAACCCTTTGTGTGTTCATATTCACAAGCATGTGTATATGAATAGATTTACTACTGTTTGTTATTTTTCACAGTATACCTCTTAAAACAGAGCAAGAGAAATTGGGAGCCAACAGGGGCATACTCATCTGCCTACAGTGATGCTAAAACTTCCGGAATTTCCTTTGTATGGTGACACAGATGGGTAGGATTTCCAATGGGCAAAACTTGAAGGACAGTTGGTGAGAACGAAGGTCTAATGCAACAAGCCTTCAAAAGGATCCATTTCATAATGAGAGAGAAACAAATTTTGTGTAACATCCTTGCTCAAGATTGTGCACAACTGTGTCTACTAAGTAACATTTGTGCTTGTACATTCGATGACTAGAATTATACATGTCATTCCTATCATATTTAAAGAGAGAGAATTCAATCATATTTCTATGACTGAGCTATTGGGTACAGTGACCTGAGCTGCTGTCCACCCTGGCAGATGATTGCAAGACAATTGTGGAAAATTTTACAATTTTCCTATGATTTAAACGTAATAATTGACAGGTACAATAATGTTTATATAATAATTCAGGTGTGTAGTGTTAGTGTGACTTCTGAAAGGAAATAAGTCACAAGGAATCAGCATGTCGGTGCCGTATTTTTACGGCTTGCAAGCCAGTGTTGGTGCAGTAATATAACACGCTGAGTGGTCAGCGTGCGCAGTATAAAAAAAATCCTGCAGCATGCAGTGCTTAATGAGGAAAAAAACTCCGACTGTGTTTTCGGTTTAAAACAATGACTTTGCGGTGTATTTTCGTATGGTATTTATGGCTATATCCTCTTTTTCGTGGTCTCATTTGATAGAATGGAAGATACATTACGGAAATAGAGATTATTATGAATGGTTTTCGGACTAAAAGTACCTTGAAATTAGGTTCAAATTAACGGAAATGTTCGAGTTTTTCCGATGCTCAAGAGTAAACAAATCACGTAACGCGTCCAATACACGTCAACTTGTGGGTTTGATGTGCTTTTACAAATGCGCTGATTTTATTTATACCATTTTTACAATAATGCAGTAGCCTGCATAACAGTAAATCTATTTTTTTGTGTGAATAAAAATTCAAATTGGAAAGCATAACATAAGAGGGCCCTGGAGACGTGACTAATGAACAGAGGAAATGTTATTTTAGTGCTAGAAATATTTGTATTGTTAATTCTATTTTGAAATCGTCCTTGAATTGTGTATGAAATTGGCCAATTTACCAATTTCTGATCCCTTTATTGGGTAGTTGACATTGGTAAATGGGCAGTTTCTTTTACTCAATCGATAGAGCAAATGGAGTTCTAGCGAAATAGCTACGAGTTTGGTCGATTGGAAAAATGAAATTGGCCGAAAATAGGGGTCAAAGTGGGCAAAATCGCCGATACTCAAATATCGCCGATATCGCTAACTTTGCGAAAGCGTAATTCCGTACGTTTTCCATAAAATTTCATACTGTTGGTGTCATCATCGGGAAAAGATTCCCTAGCATTTCATAAAAAATAATATTCTTATTTAAATTCTTCGACAGAGAGAGCAAGTTTGTGAGCAAGCGAAAGGGTTAAGTAAAGTGGAATTATTGTAATGTTGAAGGAATAAAAAGTGTGATAAGGAAAATATATTACACACCTGGAAATATCACTCAATTTGAATAAACATATGTTTACAAGATAGCAGAGTAGGGAAGAATCAAAACCGGAAAAGATGGAAGATGAACCGGCTAGTTTGTGACTTTCTCTAGTGTTGTAGTGTCCATTAGTAATATTAGTGGTTAATTCAACGCTACCGAAATGAGTGAAGAGGACAGACATCTGTAAATGTCCAACTAGAGAATAAAGTGGATAAACCTAGTAACTGGACAACAGAAAATGCGACCCTGAAGTCGTGAATTAGACGTCATGTTGTCGTCTACCGCGAACGTTCTTCAGTAACGTAGGTTTGCTTCCCAGTGTGTATTACAAACCACACAACAGGTGATATTGGCCAGTCCTCTAATGATCTTACTGTGGGTGGCATTAGGATATACAACCAATGTAATAAATTGGTAACAATTTATGTCCTTAAAGAATATGCAGTTGAAATATTGTACTCAGTCTACAAATTATCATAGGTTTGATTAAAGGGGAAAAGTTAGTTGACAAATGCAAAATGGCAAACTTTAAGTTGATATTAAAAGAATTATGAAAGACTTTGCATTCCAGGCTCGTTTTATTCTGATTTTTTTTTTCGACACGTGTTAATAAGCTATTACATAAAGGTTAATAAAATAACTGTAAAACTAAACCCTACAACCAGTCAAAAAGTTTATTTTTTTTATTCAGTAAATCCTTGTATATCACTGTCCCCGAAAAAAAAAATAGATTAAGCACGTGTTAACACTACACTGTGATAACTACGATAAGTACTGTGATAACTACGATAAGTACTGTGATAACTACGATAAGTACTGTGATAACTACGATAAGTACTGTGATAACTACGATAAGTACTGTGATAACTACGATAAGTACTGTGATAATTACGATAAGTTTACACCTCGTCTCTAGGTTGAATCAACATAGCTTTAGTATAGCACAACTCTCACCACCAATAGTTAGTGTATTCAGACTGGGTTTCGTTCCTGTAAGCCGTTTTCAGTGTTTTAGAAAAGTCGCTTATACCATTATTAAAATACGTATTATAATTTTTCTGACGAGTTCACGACAGCTTAAAAGTACGAAAGCGATATCTAATCAGGCTTACTGTTGGTGGTGAAAATTTGGCTCTGAAAGTAATTGAATTGATGCATTAGTTATGATGCCTATTAAAAAGACCTGAAAAATGCTGTCAGACGTATTATACTATCCAAGTACGATAAGAGAGCGATGGTTTAGACTCCTTTAGAGGACACTTGACCTTGGGTTTGAAACCCACTTCTTCTTTGAAAAAACTTGTAGGTCAAGTTTACTAAAATAATAGAATAATGGCAGAATAATGTAATATATTCTGGAAAGAAATTGGTGCAAAATTGCAGTCTTAGTCCTGATTACTTTTAACAGTAATGTTTCTAAGTTACATTTATGGCTTATCATAAAGTAGGAATTATATTACTGTTTATACTGCGTTTATATTTTTGTCTGCAAAACAAAAAACTGTAAATACGCAAATGAACTTGATTAGTTGGTTAATTACGTTCAAATAAATACGCAAATGAAGACTTGCGTAAACTGAGGAAATAGTGAGAGATGGATGATGGATTTTAATGTAGGTAAATGTTATGCTTTGTAAATTGAAGTATTAGAAGGTCACTTAATGAACACAAACTGTGGGATAAAACGTTGAATGTACGATAAAATTAAAATCGAATCTGTGAGATAATGTAAATGAGGGAATAAACAGGCTCAACAACAGCCAGAAACTCGTAAGATACAATGACTAACATCAAAAAAATTTAAAGGTAATGGATAATGAATAGCTAATAATAAAGTTTTTTTTAGCATACATCAGGAAAAAATTTTAATATTTAAATATTTATTTCCAAAAAAACTATGAAATTGCCTCCAAAAAGTTAAGGAATCTATGTTAAAACAGATAACTGAAAATATAAAGGGAGTTTGGAGACCTGAAAAAACACAAAAAATAAGACGAGTAAATAAAGATTAATTAATATTTTTTACAGGAAAAAAAATTTCAACATGGTTGACTACTGAGACTGGATAAAAGAATACGAATTTACATATATGAAAAATAAAACAATAAAGACGGGACATAACGAGTAAAGTTTACTTTTGAATTTACAAATGAAGTGAATATATTAAATCCAGTGAACACTTGTCAGTGCTCAATAATAACCTACATGGAGACACACACACACACACACACACACACACACACCACAGTATTTGTTCAGTATTTATGGTATTAGTCTTGATGGTCTAAAATAAATTTAGCATAAACTCTGTAGATAATATAGCTGTTTTCCGTAGACAAATAACTACATATTCTAAACAACGGCATTTATGTGAATTTTCTTTCAGTAACACAGGCATAATTAACATTGAACTATTTACCTACAATAATGAAGTCGCTGGTGAGCGAAACGTTTACATAATGCAGCTACCCAAAGTTACATAACATCTGTTTTATACGTTATCTTCACTTGAACCCTAAACGATTTCTTCTCTGGGTAGTGTACCTTTAGCTGCTCTCTAAGTTGGAAGGTTGGTATAAGTAACCTAAAATCAACATTTCATTGCTCTCTAGAAATTCTTCTCGGCTTCTGTGTCTGTTCCTTCAGTTTTTACGTGTGGTCTTACGCAGCGCCACCGCGTCCTCCCCGTTCTTACGTTATTACCATCGACGTGGAAGAAATTAAACCCTTAGATGTGATATTCGGCAGGCATGCTGCCGGGTCAAGACCTGTACTGGGAAACCTACCTAAACCTAGCAGGCATGCTGCCGGGTCAAGACCCGTACCGGGAAACCTACCTAAACCTAGCAGGCATGCTGCCGGGTCAAGACCCGTACCGGGAAACCTACCTAAACCTAGCAGGCATGCTGCCGGGTCAAGACCCGTACCGGGAAACCTACCTAAACCTGGCAGGCATGCTGCCGGGTCAAGACCCGTACCGGGAAACCTACCTAAACCTGGCAGGCATGCTGCCGGGTCAAGACCCGTACAGGGAAACCTACCTACCGGGAAACCTACCTAAACCTGGCAGGTACCTAGCATGCTGCCAGGAAAACCTACCTAAACCTAGCAGGCATGCTGCCGGGTCAAGACCCACCTAAACCTGGCAGGCTGCCGGGTCAAGACCCGCCGGGTCAAGACCCGTACCGGGAAACCTACCTAAACCTGGCAGGTACGCTGCCGGGTCAAGACCCGTACAGGGAAACCTACCTAAACCTGACAAGCACGTTCTGACTCTTCATTTTCAACATCTCAGTTATCGCAGCGGTACGCACATCTCCTACACATGCAACCAATCTCAACTCATCTTATTTCTAGCGCTACGGCTATTTGTACAGTATATTTTAAGCAAGTTTTTCTTGTGTATTTTCTACCCTTTCATCATTACTTTTCCACTATTTCTTTTCCAGTATTTTGAATGGATTTTCTTCCATCGCCATTTTGGGTATGTAAATGTCTGTGGAAAACGTCACTTGTGAACAGTTCAGGAAATTATTTTTTTTTTATTATCACACCGGCCGATTCCCACCAAGGCAGGGTGGCCCGAAAAAGAAAAACTTTCACCATCATTCACTCCATCACTGTCTTGCCAGAAGGGTGCTTTACACTACAGTTTTTAAACTGCAACATTAACACCCCTCCTTCAGGAAATATGTCAAAGAAATAATTTTAACACGAGTGTCTTCATTAGGTATGGTTTGTCAGGAGCTTTTGGTCATGTGACTGAGACCTTCCACTGGCTTAGCGGTCCACCCCTTTTAAAAAATCATCATTATAACTATACAGAACACAATTTTTTCCCTTCCCATTAACACATTTATCGTGGCTCATTAAAAACAAGAAAAAATTATCTTCCCATTTATATTATATTCAGTTTATGATAAATGAGTTATATTTTGAATAATTTTATTTTTGTAACGAAGCATTCATTTATAAACGTATGAAAGTGTTTACGCAAGTATCACGACTTTTAAAACGACCGTCTCAGTTGGTAGCGTTCTCGCCTCACACACACAGAGTGTTCGTGGTTCAGTCCCCGACTCGGGTGGAAATACTGGGCACGTTTCCTTCCACTTGGTGTCGCTGTTCACTTAGCAGTAAGTAGGTACCTGGGTATTAGTTGACTAGTGTGAGTCGCATCCTGGGGGACAAAATTGAAGGACTACAATGGAAATAAGGTAGTCCTCGATGACGCACTGACTTTTTTTTTTTTGAGTGGGCACCTGGATTACTAACCCTCCCTTGGGCTGAAAATCCTAACAAATATTATACGATTTCTCCCCCTCCCCCTTATAACCAAATCTCTTACACTTCGGGACATAAGACTGTTAATTATCAACATAAGAGACGAAGCTTCAGGATTCTCTGAAAGTAGAGTCAAGCATGTAAAATACCTCCCCAGTAACCACAAGAAATAGTTAATTACCGTCAACAATACCATTGTGGCCTATTCTGCTTCTTATCAGTATTCAAAACAGCTGAAGTGAAGTGCATTGCTGGGCCAAAAAGGAGAAGCACATACCCGAAATGGCACATCTCTCTTAGATATTACCGGAGAAATCTTTGAGAAAACAATAATCTATAGAATTAAACTGATACATGATATATCGACAACCTTTTACTGAGAATTATTTTGGTTCCAGAAATCAGATGGCAACTCAAAGCTGCTTCATTGTATTCAATGACGTTGTTACTGTCTTACGTCAGGAAGATAATCTGGCACTTGTTGTGGCTAAAAACATAAATTAGGCATTCAACAGACTTTGACACGATGGCTTAGTGTTGAAAGTAGTTAATCTTTCCGCCCAGAATTGGACATTACAGAGTGATACACAGCTTCTTGAACGGCATACATACCATTCATTCTGCCAACTGTTGAAACATTCACACTTATAGCTGGAGTGACGCAGGCTCCAACCTGAGTCTTGTTCTGTTCAACATCTATGTCAGTGACCTTCCCCAACCTGAGCACCGCGACATCTAAATCCAATGTACTGACGACGTAATCCACGCCGTGTCCTCCATCTCGGAAGGTAACAAGGGACACTGCAGACCGGAGAAAGTGATCTAAAAAGATGAACGAAGAACTGAACCGTTCTGCTAATCAACAGAAAGCGAAAATTTACAAGCAACCTTGGAAAAAATAAATTAGTATTATATGTCACCCAATTAAGAACAACAAAGGGAGAATTACGATTAGGGACACCCAGTTCCTTTTTAAACTCTGGACGTGATCTTGACCTATGAAACTGACAGGCTACTAAACTATACCAAATGATAGAGAAAATTAACGAAACGGTGTCTCCAACTGTATGTATTCAGACAGATAAACCATACCCCCGGCCGGGATTGAACCCGCGGTCATAGAGTCTCAAAACTCCAGCCCGTCGCGCTAGCCACTAGACCAGCTAGCCACAATAAGATTCATCCAACTAGGTATATTTCTACACCATAGGAAAGTTAGCACAGGCACCTCTGTGACCACAAATGCAAGTTTTTACAGACGAATCTCCAGCTAGCGTGGCCGTGACGAACTCTAACCTTCCTATGGTGTAGAAATATACCTAGTTGGATGAATCTTATTGTGGCTAGCTGGTCTAGTGGTTAGCGCGACGGGCTGGAGTTTTGAGACTCTATGACCGCGGGTTCAATCCCGGCCGGGGGTATGGTTTATTTGCAATCGTGTCATTACGATTTCTTAAGTCATGTTTACGGCAGTGAAGGGACTTGAGCTAGAGTTCGTCACGGCCACGCTAGCTGGAGATTCGTCTGTAAAAACTTGCATTTGTGGTCACAGAGGTGCCTGTGCTAACCTTCCTATGGTGTAGAAATATACCTAGTTGGATGAATCTTATTGTGGCTAGCTGGTCTAGTGGCTAGCGCGACGGGCTGGAGTTTTGAGACTCTATGACCGCGGGTTCAATCCCGGCCGGGGGTATGGTTTATTTGCAATCGTGTCATTACGATTTCTTAAGTCATATTCAGACAGATCCTCGCACCAGAGCAAGAAACATCTAGACCCGATGATCATTCGTTCAAGACCCGAACGTTCGTAGTGTCCCACTCGCTGACAACTAAAACTATCATGCTGAAATTACGAAAGGTCCAGTGGTAGAACACAAACAGTGGTAGAACAACAGTGGTAGAACAACAGTGGCATAACAATAGTGGTAGAACACCAACAGCATTAAAACATCAGCGTTAAAACACCAACAGCGTTAAAACACCGTGTTAAAAAAACAACAGTGGCAATACACCAACAGTGGTAATACACCAACAGTGGTAAAACACCAACAGTGGTAAAACACCAACAGTGGTAAAACACCAATATTGTTTGAAAACCAGGAATGAAAGAATACAAACCATACCACGGGCTGGGATAGAACCCGCGATCAGAGAATCTCAAAACTCCAGACCGTAGCGTTAGCCACTGGACCAGCTAGCCACAATAAGATTCGTCCAACTAGGTAGACGTAGAAATATACCTAGTTAGACGAATCTTATTGTGGCTAGCTGGTCCAGTGGCTAACGCGACGGTCTGGAGTTTTGAAACTCTCTGATCGCGGGTTCTATCCCCCCCCCAGAGGAATGGTTTGTTTGCAATCGTGTCATTACGATTTCGTGAGTAATGAAAGAATACCTTCGTCTGCAGATTCAGCAGCAACAGGCTCAGAAACAGCAGATGAAAAAGCAACAGTAGTAGCAGCGGACTGAGGAACAGCAGCAGCAGTGGACTGGGGAACAGCAGCAGCAGCAGACTGAGGAGCGGTAGAAGCAGGCGAGGGAGCAGCAGAAGCGGACTGGTGAACAGCTGGAGCAGCAGCAGAGGACTAGAGAACAGCAGTAGTAGACGAAGCAGCAGCAATGTTAGGTGAGGACACAACAGTAACACACGATTAAAGAGTAGCAGCAGACGATGAAATGACAACAAAAGACAAAGGAAGCAGCAATAGCAACAAATGCAGTGAAGAGATTATGGGGTGGCAACAGGAACAGTAGTGGACGAGAGAGTAACAGAAGCAGCAACAGCAGACTAGAAGGAACATTAAAATGGTATAAAATACCGACAGGTTGTTAGGTAAGACACATGCAACAGTTAGGTATCTTTATTTTGAAACGTTTCGCCTACACAGTAGGCTTCTTCAGTCGAGTACAGAAAAGTTGATAGAAGCAGAAGATACTTGAAGACGATGTAATCAGTCCATCACCCTTAAAGTTTTGAGGTGGTCAGTCCCTCAGTCTGGAGAAGAGCATTGTTCCATAGAATGAAACAATATGTTTCATTCTATGGAACAATGCTCTTCTCCAGACTGAGGGACTGACCACCTCAAAACTTTAAGGGTGATGGACTGATTACATCGTCTTCAAGTATCTTCTGCTTCTATCAGCTTTTCTGTACTCGACTGAAGAAGCCTACTGTGTAGGCGAAACGTTTCAAAATAAAGATACCTAACTGTTGCATATGTGTCTTACCTAACAGACTAGAAGGAGCTGTAGCAGACACCGACAAACCCAATTAGCAATATACGAAGAAGCAGTAGCAGACAAGGAGCAGTAGAAAACGATCAGAAGCAGCAGGAACCGAAGGGAACAGCAGCAGAATAAGGAGCAATACCAGTAAGCAGCAACAGCAGACGAATAAGTAGCAGCAACAGACAAGCAGCATCCACAACAGCGGATGATGGAGGTAAATCAACAATAGCAGACTGGAAAACAGGAGACGAAAAAGCAATTGCAACAGCAATAACAGCAGATGGGCAAGCAATAACAATAGAAGGCCAGAGAATTCGGAACAGCACACCAAAAGCTGCAACACACAACAGCATGTACACCCTGGTACACCTAGTACACTTGTATCATAACACTTGTTCCACCCATCAACACACGCTTATTAAACCCATGAACACACTTATATACCCCATGGACACACACTTGTGCCACTCGTGAACACAGTTTTAACACCCATTAATACACACTAGCATCACCCATAAACCCGCTGTATAACCAATGCACACATTTACATTACCCATCAGCATACCTGCGTAACCCATAAACTTGTGCCACCCGTCTACTCATACTACCCATGAACACACACTTGTATAATTCATGAATACACTTTTGAACCACCCATGAAATTTTTTTGGGCACCACACATGAATACATATTTGTACCACCCATGAACGACACTCATATGAACCACTATCCATGAACACACACTTCGGGAAACAAGGTGTTAGTCATACCTATTCACTCTCTAAAATTATTGTTTTTCTGGGGAAACGCCTCGAAAATATCATAGAACTCCTGGGGAATGTTTAGTAAGTAGGTGCGTTTCCGTTAAGGGGAAGGCAGCTTCAGTTCTTCACCTGCCGGAGCCATGATAACAACACTCACCTATGTTGACAAACTCTCCTCTTCATGGTTGGTTGGTTACTGGGGTCTAAAGCCTAGTTAGCCTTTTCACCACCAGACAAGAATACTTTGATCCTGAAAATGGAGATTTTAGGAAACTATCAGCATATATACGCTGAGAGAAATGCAGCCCTTAAGGTACAAATTCTGTGTCCTCATATAGGAATTCTTTCCGCAACTGTAATGCTCCTCAGACTACTTATGTCAACATCACCAACAACATCAACATCGACACAATGATAATCCTGGGAATGCAAATCGTATATATCTGACTCGTTTGTTATATTTGTATCGGTAAATAAAATATGTTGAATGACAAGTTACCTATAAAATAGACATGCATTTTGTATAGATCTTTTGTCTTCCAATTATGTCCTTGAATTTATACTGGAAGAGCCACTGGATGGCGAAACCTCTGCAATGAAGATACCCTGATGTTACACACGTGACTAATTCTTCATACATTAGCCAGTGTTCTCGTGAATACTTAATCAGGTAGTCACACCTGTATATCGATCGTAAACCTGAGAAAACGTCCCACTTTTCTCGGATTGGTACATCAGTAACACAAACTTACCTGAGGATTATGTTAGGTAAGGACTGTCAGATTTGACGCGGGTCTTAGTCATATCATGTCCCGCCACTTGAGTGTTTGGTCATCTGACCGAGGCCTTCCGCTGGCTTACCGACCCACCCCTTTAAAAATTATGGTTATTTTTACAAATGGGAATTTTACAAACCTGAGGAAACAAAATTCATTACATAGAAACACTGGACAATTCCAATAACGAACACCATCGAGTCCCACTTCCCTTGGCTTTCAATACAAGGTGCAGCAGCCACTCGTGGAAAGAGAGAAGTTCTTCATAATATAACCTTTTACTGTTTCGCTGACACAGTGAGCTTTATCTAATCGCAAACAGGTCAAGCCATGCATCTGCTTTTGACTTTATAAAGCCCATTGTCTGGGCGAAACGTTGTCAGTAAATGATCGCATCATGTTGAATTTGTGATCTTTTTTCCAACCATGTCGGTATTTGATACTATTTTCCTCCAGCCGCCGATGTAAGCGAGATCACATTGCAAGGAGACGGCAGAAGTGTGGCGCAATATCCCTGTGTGTCACTTTGTCGCTGTTATTTCTCCGCCTGTGTAATTAGGTCTACGCCAGACCCCAGGTTGGGTGGTCCATCACGCTCCTGGAAGTGAGAGTGGATGTAATTTTAGAGGTCGTTGTTGTCGAGTATTGCCCGCCAGATGTCACTCTTCCACCTTTCCCATCTGGCTATTCTTGGGTGTAATTAGAGTAATTTAGAAAATGAAATTATTGCTTCTAATTATAAGGCTCTGATTGATATAGAGACCGTCAAAATTTCGCTATATTTGCTTGTTTTATTCAGTCATACCTTTGAGAGCGAATGGATCACAGATGACAACGGAATTTTAACTAATATCGTGAAATTATTGGACGTGAATACACACGCCAAAGTAATATCTGCGTCACCATATATATGGTGACAGGATTTGCCTCAGCACTGTAGTTAAGTGAAAAATGTCGTAAATTTTTGCCATGATTTGCGCAGTCACGGGGTGTCTATCGGAGCCTCACGGAACTTTTGCCATGATTTGCGCAGTCACGGGGTGTCTATCAGAGCCTCACGGAACTTTTGCCATGATTTGCGCAGTCACGGGGTGTCTATCAGAGCCTCACGGAACTTTTGCAATGATTTGCGCAGTCACGGGGTGTCTATCAGAGCCTCACGGAACTTTTGCCATGATTTGCGCAGTCACGGGGTGTCTATCGGAGCCTCACGGAACTTTTGCCATGATTTGCGCAGTCACGGGGTGTCTATCGGAGCCTCACGGAACTTTTGCCGTGATTTGCGCAGTCACGGGGTGTCTATCGGAGCCTCACGGAACTTTTGCCATGATTTGCGCAGTCACGGGGTGTCTATCGGAGCCTCACGGAACTTTTGCCGTGATTTGCGCAGTCACGGGGTGTCTATCACAGCCTCACGGAACTTTTGCCATGATTTGCGCAGTCACGGGGTGTCTATCGGAGCCTCACGGAACTTTTGCCGTGATTTGCGCAGTCACGGGGTGTCTATCACAGCCTCACGGAACTTTTGCCATGATTTGCGCAGTCACGGGGTGTCTATCAGAGCCTCACGGAACTTTTGCCGTGATTTGCGCAGTCACGGGGTGTCTATCACAGCCTCACGGAACTTTTGCCATGATTTGCGCAATCACGGGTTGTCTATCAGAGCCCCACGGAACTTTTCAATGATTTGCGCAGTCACGGGGTGTCTATCGGAGCCTCACGGAACTTTTGCCATGATTTGCGCAGTCACGGGGTGTCTATCAGAGCCTCACGGAACTATTGCCATGATTTGCGCAGTCACAGGGTGTCTATCGGAGCCTCACGGAACTTTTGCCATGATTTGCGCAGTCACGGGGTGTCTATCAGAGCCTCACGGAACTTTTGCCATGATTTGCGCAGTCACGGGGTGTCTATCGGAGCCTCACGGAACTTTTGCCATGATTTGCGCAGTCACGGGGTGTCTATCGGAGCCTCACAGAACTTTTGCCATGATTTGCGCAGTCACGGGGTGTCTATCGGAGCCTCACGGAACTTTTGCCATGATTTGTGCAGTCACGGGGTGTCTATCAGAGCCTCACGGAACTTTTGCCATGATTTGCGCAGTCACGGGGTGTCTATCAGAGCCTCACGGAACTTTTGCCATGATTTGCGCAGTCACGGGGTGTCTATCGGAGCCTCACGGAACTTTTGCCATGATTTGCGCAGTCACGTGGTGTCTATCGGAGCCTCACGGAACTTTTGCCATGATTTGCGCAGTCACGGGGTGTCTATCAGAGCCTCACGGAACTTTTGCCATGATTTGCGCAGTCACGGGGTGTCTATCGGAGCCTCACAGAACTTTTGCCATGATTTGCACAGTCACGGGATGTCTATCAGAGCCTCACGGAACTTTTGCCATGATTTGCACAGTCACGGGGTGCCTATCAGAGCCTCACAGAACTTTTGCCATGATTTGCGCAGTCACGGGGTGTCTATCAGAGCCTCACGGAACTTTTGCCATGATTTGCGCAGTCACGGGGTGTCTATCGGAGCCTCACGGAACTTTTGCCATGATTTGCGCAGTCACGGGGTGTCTATCAGAGCCTCACGGAACTTTTGCCATGATTTGCGCAGTCACGGGGTGTCTATCGGAGCCTCACGGAACTTTTGCCATGATTTGCGCAGTCACGGGGTGTCTATCAGAGCCTCACGGAACTTTTGCCATGATTTGCGCAGTCACGGGGTGTCTATCAGAGCCTCACGGAACTTTTGCCATGATTTGCGCAGTCACGGGGTGTCTATCAGAGCCTCACGGAACTTTTGCCATGATTTGCGCAGTCACGGGGTGTCTATCGGAGCCTCACGGAACTTTTGCCATGATTTGCGCAGTCACGGGGTGTCTATCAGAGCCTCACGGAACTTTTGCCATGATTTGCGCAGTCACGGGGTGTCTATCAGAGCCTCACGGAACTTTTGCCATGATTTGCGCAGTCACGGGGTGTCTATCAGAGCCTCACGGAACTTTTGCCATGATTTGCGCAGTCACGGGGTGTCTATCGGAGCCTCACGGAACTTTTAATATAAAATTTCTTTGTGGTTTTGTTGATGGGTTTAAACGTTTCAGTGTTTTATATTTGTTTTTATTTATAGATTTTGATGTAATAAAATCTGTTTTATTTTAGTGTGATACTGTGTAGGGATTTCTATTTTTTATTTGTTTCTTTTTTTTTTGATAAAAATGTGTGTGTTAGTTAGTTACCATTTTGAAAAAGGCACATGTCGATTAGACACTAGGCCTGTTGTAGGTGTACTCACCTATTTGTACTCACCTATTTGTGGTTGCAGGGGTCGAGTCTTAGCTCCTGGCCCCGCCTCTTCACCGGTTGCTACTAGACCCTCTCTCTCCCCGCTCCATGAGCTTTATCAAACCTCGTCTTAAAACTGTGTATGGTTCCTGCCTCCACTACGTCATTTTCTAGGCTATTCCACTGCCTTACAACTCTATGACTGAAGAAATACTTCCTAATATCTCTCTGACTCATTTGTGTCTTCAACTTCCAATTGTGGCCTCTTGTTTCTGTGTCCCCTCCCTGGAACATCCTGTCTTTGTCCACCTTGTCTATTCCATGCAGTATTTTATATGTCGTTATCATGTCTCCCCTGACCCTCCTGTCCTCCAGTGTCGTCAGGCCGATTTCCCTTAATCTTTCTTCATAGGACATTCCCCTTAGCTCTGGAACTAACCTTGTCGCAAACCTTTGTACTTTCTCTAGTTTCTTGACGTGCTTTATCAAGTGCGGGTTCCAAACAGGTGCTGCATACTCCAGTATGGGCCTGACATACATGGTGTACAGTGTCTTGAATGATTCCTTACTAAGGTATCGGAATGCTGTTCTCAGGTTTGCCAGGCGCCCATATGCTGCAGCAGTTATCTGATTGATGTGTGCTTCTGGAGACATGCTCGGTGTTATACTCACCCCAAGATCTTTCTCCTTGAGTGAGGTTTGCAGTCTTTGGCCACCTTGCCTATACTCTGTCTGTGGTCTTCTGTGCCCTTCCCCTATCTTCATGACTTTGCATTTGGCAGGATTAAATTCGAGAAGCCATTTGCTGGACCAGGTGTCCAGTCTGTCCAGGTCTCTTTGAAGTCCTGCCTGGTCCTCATCAGATTTAATTCTCCTCATTAACTTCACATCATCTGCAAACAGGGACACTTCTGAGTCTAACCCTTCCGTCATGTCGTTCACATATACCAAAAATAGCACTGGTCCTAGGACCGACCCCTGTGGGACCCCGCTCGTCACAGGTGCCCACTGTGATACATCATTACGTACCATGACTCGTTGTTGCCTCCCTGTCAGGTATTCTCTGATCCATTGCAGTGCCCTTCCTGTTATATGCACCTGATGCTCTAGCTTCTGCACTAATCTCTTGTGAGGAACTGTGTCAAAGGCCTTCTTGCAGTCCAAGAAGATGCAATCAACCCACCCCTCTCTCTCGTGTCTTACTTCTGTTATTTTATCATAAAACTCCAGAAGGTTTGTGACACAGGATTTGCCTTCTGTGAATCCGTGCTGGTTGACATTTATACTCTTGTTCCGTTCCAGGTGCTCCACCACTCTCCTCCTGATAATCTTCTCCATAATTTTGCATACTATACACGTCAATGACACAGGTCTATAGTTTAGTGCCTCTTTTCTGTCTCCTTTTTTAAAAATGGGAACTACATTTGCCGTCTTCCATACCTCAGGCAGTTGCCCAGTTTCCAGGGACGTGTTGAAGATTGTGGTAAGTGGCATGCACAACATATCTGCTCCCTCTCTAAGGACCCACGGGGAGATGTTGTCCGGTCCCATTGCCTTTGAGGTATCGATGTCCCTTAGCAGTTTCTTCACCTCCTCCTCATCTGTATGTATGTCCTCCAACACTTGTTGGTGTATTCCTTGCTGGTGTCCCCATCTGGTCTGTCCCCCCAGAGTCCTTCCTGTCTCTACTGTAAATACTTCCTTAAATCTCGTGTTGAGCTCCTCACATACCTCTTGATCGTTTCTTGTGAGTTCTCCACCTTCTTTCCTCAGCCTTATCACCTGGTCCTTGACTGTTGTCTTCCTCCTAATGTGGCTATACAGCAGTTTCGGGTCAGATTTGACTTTCGATGCTATGTCGTTTTCATACTGTCGCTGGGCCTTCCTCCTTATCTGTGCATACTCGTTTCTGGCTCTTCTACTAATCTCCTTGTTTTCCTGGGTCCTATGCCTCCTGTACCTTTTCCATTCTCTGTTGCACTTAGTTTTTGCCTCCCTACACCTTCGGGTAAACCAAGGACTCGTTTTGGTCTTCCTATTATTTCTGTTTCCCTTGGGAACAAAACTTTCCTCTGCCTCCTTGCACTTTGTTGCCACATATTCCATCATCTCGTTTACTGATTTTCCTACCATTTCTCTGTCCCACTGAACCTCCTGCAGGAAGTTTCTCATACCTGTGTAGTCCCCCCTTTTATAGTTTGGCCTGTCCCCTTCAGTTCCTGTTACCTTCTCCACTTGTAACTCTACTATATAGTCAAAACTCAGAACCACGTGATCGCTAGCTCCAAGGGGCCTCTCGTAAGTGATGTCCTCAATGTCTGAACTGCTCAGGGTGAACACAAGATCCAGTCTTGCTGGCTCATCCTCCCCTCTCTCTCTGGTTGTGTCCCTGACATGTTGATGCATGAGGTTTTCAAGTACCACATCCATCATATTGGCTCTCCATGTTTCGGGACCCTCATGTGGCTCCAGGTTTTCCCAGTCGATCTCCCTGTGGTTGAAATCGCCCATTACCAGTAACTTTGCTCTGCTCGAGTGAGCTCTATTTGCCACCTCAGCCAGTGTGTCCACCATCACCCTGTTGTTTTCTTCGTACTCCTCTCTTGGCCTCCTGCAGTTCTGTGGTGGGTTATACATCACTCCAATGACTACTTTATGTTCTCCGGACTGAATTGTACCTACAATGCAGTCTCTTTCTCCAATCATGTCCATGCCTTCCATTTCCTCAAATCCCCATCGGTGTTTTATGAGCAGTGCAACCCCTCCTCCCCCTCTACTCCTTCTATCTTTCCTCAGGATCTGATATCCTGTTGGGAAGACTGTGTCTGTTATTGTCTCAGCGAGTTTTGTTTCTGTGACTGCTATGATGTCTGGGGATTTTTCACTGATTCTTTCGTTCCACTCCTCATGTTTATTCGTTATTCCATCCGCGTTTGTGTACCAAACCTTCAGTTTCTTTTCTATCATTGTGGTCATGCAAGAATATTGGGGTTGGGGGAGCGAGAGCCTTGGTGGGGGCCTATATGGGGCTGTTGTGTAGGTGGGGTTTGTGTTGATGGGGGTGGGGTCAGAATGCCCATAAGGGACAGCTGTTGGGGTGAGGTTTGTGATATGGGGGTTGGTGGCAGAGGGAACAGTGAGTGGGTTGTAGTATAGGTTGCTCAGTTGCGTTGGGAATGTCGCGGTTGGAGTCTTTTGGTGGGAGATTCTGTGGGGTGTGTTTGCCCTTTCTCCTGTGTCTGGGTCCTGCTCATTTTCGTTGCTTCTCGTTCCTCCTTGGGTCTCTGTACCCTCTCTTTCAGTGTAGTCCTTTCTTCTTGTGTTCTGTCGCGGTCGAGGTATACTCTCTGGTACCCCTCTTTGTCCCTCAGTCTTGCTTTCTCTTGCAGAATCCTGGTTCGAACTGATTCTTCCTTGAAAGTTACTCTGACAGGCTGATTGCTACTAGGTCCTCTCTCTCCCTGCTCCATGAGCTCTATCATACCTCGCCTTAAAACTATGTATGGTTCCCGCCTCCACTACTTCACTTTCTAGGCTATTCCACGGCTTGACTACTCTATGACTGAAGAAATACTTCCTAACATCCCTTTGATTCATCTGAGTCTTCAACTTCCAATTGTGACCTCTTGTGTCTGTGTCCCATCTCTGGAACTTCCCGTCTTTGTCCACCTCATCTATTCTGCGCAGTATTTTATATGTCGTTATCATGTCTCCCCTGACCCTCCTGGCCTCCAGTGTCGTCAGGCCGATTTCCCTCAACCTTTCTTCGTAGGACAATCCCCGTAGCTCTGGGACTAGTCTTGTTGCAAACCTTTGCACTTTCTCTAATTTCTTGACGTGTTAGTTAGTTACCATTTTGTACTAGGCACATGTCGATTAGACACTAGGCCTGTTGTGTGTGTGTAGGTGTGTAGGTGTGTAGGTGTGTAGGTGTGTGTGTGTGTGTGTGTGTGTGTGTGTGTGTGTGTGTGTGTGTGTGTGTGTGTGTGTGTGTGTGTGTGTGTGTGTGTGTGTGTGTGTGTGTGTGTGTGCGTGTGTGTGTGTGCTTGTGTGTGTGTGTGTGTGTGTGTGTGTGTGTGTGTGTGTGTGTACTCACCTAGTTGTACTCACCTAGTTGAGGTTGCAGAGGTCGAGTCCAAGCACCTGGCCCCGTCTCTTCACTGGTCGCAACTAGGTCACTCTCCCTGAACCGTGAGCTTTATCATACCTCTGCTTAAAGCTATGTATGGATCCTGCCTCCACTACATCGCTTCCCAAACTATTCCACTTCCTGACTACTCTGTGGCTGAAGAAATACTTCCTAACATCCCTGTGATTCATCTGTGTCTTCATCTTCCAACTGTGTGTGTGTGTGTGAGTGTGTGTGTGTGTGTGTGTGTGTGTGTGTGTGTGTGTGTGTGTGTGTGTGTGTGTGTGTGTGTGTGTGTGTGTGTGTGTGTGTGTGTGTGATGTTTTTTTTGGGGCGCATAGATCTAAAATTGTTCTTTAAATTCGTTCTCCTAAGCGTATAACAAACAAACAACTAAAATTTAATTATATTTCTTCACACCAGATACACTTAAGATTTGCCTAAACATCTATAAAACTGTCTTGGCACTTTTATTTTTAGTATGTACGTATTTTATTTAACATATATCTCATATGAGAAGCATAGATCAGTGTGTGTGTTCCCCGTTGCATATCTAATCAATAAAGTAACTTGCCTCATCTTAGAGATGGGTTCAGTGTTAAAAATCTCTGTATTTAACTGCCGCAATTAGCTAATTTATCTTTTCTTACAACCTACAGGGATTTTATACTGTGTAGCTTTCCACATTTTTGTAGCTGGAGCCCACTAGTCCGACCTACTGTCACGACACACTATCATGGTGACAGGTATTCAGACCTGTGCCACGACACAGGTAATCAGACCTGCTGGAATCTCACACTGTCATGGTGTACGATAACCAGACCTTTCTGCCACAACACACTGCCGTGACCTAACGTAACTAGACCTGCTGCCACGACACACACTCTAGGGCAGTTATATCTTTCGCCACCACGATGAGGTTCATGGAGCGAGACGAATTTCCAGAACCAGGTGTATATATGGGTTGACCTACTTCTTTCTCTCTCTAACACACACACACACACACACACACACACACACACACACACACACACACACACACACACACACACACACACGCACGCTCACTCGTGTTGCACTGCCTGGAAAAAAGAGGACGTCTTTGCTTGTTTTATGTACTTGTATCAGTCTCTCTGCGATTGTCTAAGTGTATCTCTCAAGTAGCATATATGCATATTTTAGCTAAATATTGAGGTTTGTCAGTAAATGCTTGAAGCTTCACAGAATCGTCGAAATATGTAATTATTTGGAAATCTGTGCGAGTTGCTGATGGTCTGCGTGTCACCGTATTTCTGTGTGCCACTGTATTTGTGCGCCACTGTAAGTCTTTGTGTATGTCTCCGTAAGACTGTGAAAACCACTGTTTGTGTGTTACCGTGAGAACCACTGTAAGTCTGTGTGTATCACTGTAAGTAATACTATACCACCTTAACCCTGTCAATAAAATTCCACGTGTGTGACCGTAAATCTTAGTTCTTTATTATATATTTAAGTGTCACTGTAAGTTTGTGACATTACTGTATTGTTTCCAGCTGTGTTATTTACAAGAGTAATACTTTATGTATAATCCTTCCTAGCGTATTAGTTTGATGAAATGCAGTGTCTTAAAATTCTGTAAACTGGAAGAATAGGGAAAGCAAACCATACCACGGGAGGGGTTAGAACCCACGATCAGAGAGTCATAAAACTCCAAACCGACGCGTTAGCCACTAGACCAGCTAGCCACAATAAGATTCATCCAACTAGGTATATTTCTACACCATAGGAAGGCTAGCACAGGCACCACTGTGACCACAAATGCAAGTTTTTACAGACGAATTTCCAGCTAGCGTGGCCGTGACGAACTCTAGCTCAAGTCCCCTCAAAGCTGTCAACATGGCTCACTAAATCGTAATGACAGGATTGCAAACAAACCATACCACGGGCGTGGTATGGTTTGTTTGCAATTCTGTCTTTACGATTTCGTGTGGCATAAGGAAAGCAAATTGTGGGTACCGTCAATAGAGATAAGAAACATATTCACATGAAATTATGATGAATTTATTAAACTAGAGAGAGAGAGAGAGAGAGAGAGAGTCAGACGCGAAAATTAATAACAAACTGACACAGTTTCAAAAGAAATAAGATTACAGTTATGTAGAACATGGAATAATAGACAGCAAAATATTATTGGTAGATTACTCAATTAATTTTCATGCGGTAAGCAGAAAAGAAGAGACAGTCACAATGGGCGAAACATCAAGGCAAGGATTTAGAGCAGTACTTTCTAATTCACCTTTATCGTTCTTCCAACTCACTTGTTACCTAACAGACTGACAAGCAGCTGGAAAGTCATCCACTTTCATCTACACTATTACAATGCCACGTTTAATTTTCATTATTAGTTATTTTTAATATTGAAACAAGAATAATGAAAAAGTGTCAGCAAATAAAAAGTGTGTTACAAGTGTGTTTGATTTCATTGTCTTACGAACAAAAGAAAGTCGTAAACTCAAAAAATACTTCAGCTATTGTTAACATTTATAAACGGCTGCAAACGAATGGATGTATGTAGGAATAAGCGATATATATATATATATATATATATATATATATATATATATATATATATATATATATATATATATATATATATATATATATATATATATATATATATATATATATATATGTCGTGCCGAATAGGCAGAACTTGCGATCTTGGCTTAAATAGCAACGCTCATCTTGCCATATAGGACAAGGGAAAATTTGTGTATGCAATAATTTCGCCAAAATCAATCTGAACCTAACGAAAAAAACCTAACGAAAAAAATATATTTCACTGTGTTTGTTTAGTATTAAATTACTGTAAACAAATCTAAAATATATTTAGTTGGGTTAGGCTAAAATGAATTGTTCTTGTTATAATAAGGTTAGGTAAGTTTTCTAAGATTCTTCTGGTATAAAATTAAAATTTTTTACATTAATATTAATGAAAAAAAAATATATCTTTAAACGTATAAGGGAAAAATTTTAGAAAGGACTTAATTTTATATGAGTTCTTGCTAATTGACCAGTTTTACATATTCGGCAAGACATATATATATATATATATATATATATATATATATATATATATATATATATATATATATATATATATATATATATATATATATATATATATATATATATATAATATGCATGCATGCATGTATGTTAAACAGATACCTGAGTGGTAATGGGTGGGTAGGATTACGGCTTGTCTAGAACGGACCTCAAGGCCTACTGCAATTCTCCTCTGATCCTATATTCGTGTGTGTGTGTGTTTGTGCTCAGAATTTTTATCTCGTTAAAAGTGATTTTTTATGAAAAATCTCTGAAAAACTTTAATACTATTGTCTGCTACTTAGTCTTTCTTAATACTGAAATTAAACCTGATACTAAAAATTATTGCCTTCCACTACCACTGTTCAATAAAACGCGGAGATCATTTCTAGAAAGAAATTTATCCCTATATAACTTTAAGAAGCCTTTTAAATACCATTTAAGGTTCTCATGTTCCAGCTGCTTTACCCCCTTTCATTCTACGTAATGCCTTACGTACCTCCCCCACACTTCACTCTCTCACCACTCTCTTTACCTTTCTTTTACTCTCCATATACTCTGCTCTTCTTATAACACTTCTGCTTTGTAAAAACCTCTCATAAGCTACCCTTTTCTCTTTTATCACACCCTTTACTTCATCATTCCACCAATCACTCCTCTTTCTTCCTGCCCCCACCCTCCTATAACCACAAACTTCTGCCCCACATTCTAATACTGCATTTTTAAAACTATTCCAACCCTCTTCAACCCCCCACTACTCATCTTTGCACTAGCCCACCTTTCTGCCAATAGTCGCTTATATCTCACCCGAACTTCCTCCTCCCTTAGTTTATATACTTTCACCTCCCTCTTACTTGTTGTTGCCACCTTCCTCTTTACCCATCTACCTCTTACTCTAACTGTAGTTACAACTAAATAATGATCCGATATATCAGTTGCCCCTCTATAAACATGTACATCCTGGAGCCTACCCATCAACCTTTTATCCACCAATACATAATCTAACAAACTACTTTCATTACGTGCTACATCATACCTTGTATATTTATTTATCCTCTTTTTCATAAAATATGTATTACTTATTACCAAATCTCTTTCTACACATAGCTCAATTAAAGGCTCCCCATTTACATTTACCCCTGGCACCCCAAATTTACCTACTACTCCCTCCATAACATTTTTACCCACTTTAGCATTGAAATCCCCAACCACCATTACTCTCACACTTGATTCAAAACTCCCCACGCATTCACTCAACATTTCCCAAAATCTCTCTCTCTCCTCTACACTTCTCTCTTCTCCAGGTGCATACACGCTTATTATAACCCACTTTTCACATCCAATCTTTATTTTACTCCACATAATCCTTGAATTAATACATTTATAGTCCCTCTTTTCCTGCCATAACTTATCCTTCAAAATTATTGCTACTCCTTCTTTAGCTCTAACTCTATTTGAAACCCCTGACATAATCCCATTTATTCCTCTCCATTGAAACTCTCCCACCCGCTTCAGCTTTGTTTCACTTAAAGCCAGGACATCCAGTTTCTTCTCATTCATAACATCCACAATCATCTCTTTCTTATCATTCGCACAACATCCACGCACACTCAGACTTCCCACTTTGACAATTTTCTTCTTATTCTTTTAAGTAATTATTACAGGAAAAGGAGGTGGCCCGGTGGCCTGGAGGTGGCCCGGTGGCCTGGTGGCTAAAGCTCCCGCTTCACACACGGAGGGCCCGGGTTCGATTCCCGGCGGGTGGAAACATTTCGACACGTTTCCTTAAACCTGTTGTCCTGTTCACCTAGCAGCAAATAGGTACCTGGGTGTCAGTCGACTGGTGTGGGTCGCATCCTGGGGGACAAGATTAAGGACCCCAATGGAAATAAGTTAGACAGTCATTGATGACGCACTGACTTTCTTGGGTTATCCTGGGTGGCTAACCCTCCGGGGTTAAAAATCCGAACGAAATCTTTTCTTTAGCCCATTGTTCCCGGCATTTTAGTTGACTTTTACAACACGCATGGCTTACGGAGGAAAGATTCTTATTCCACTTCCCCATGGATATAAAAGGAAAAGTAATAAGACCAAGAACTATTAAGATAAAATCAAAGAAAACTCAGATGAGTGTGTATAAATAAACGTGTACATGTATGTTTAGTGTGACCTAAGTGTAAGTAGAAGTAGCAAGACATGCCTGTAATCTTGCATATTTATGAGACAGACAAAAGACATCAGCAATCCTACCATCATGTAAAACAATTACAGGCTTTGGTTTTACACTCACTTGGCAGGACGGTAGTACCTCCCTGGGTGGTTGCTGTCTACCAACCTACTACCTATATATATATATATATATATATATATATATATATATATATATATATATATATATATATATATATATATATATATATATATATATATATATATATATATATATATATATTTATATACATGTCATGCCGAATAGGCAGAACTTGCGATCTTGGCTTAAATAGCAACGTTCATCTTGCCATATAGGACAAGCGAAAATTTGTGTATGCAATAATTTCGCCAAAATCATTCTGAACCTAACGAAAAAAATATATTTCACTGTGTTGGTTTAGTATTAAATTATTGTAAACAAATCTAAAATATATTTAGTTGGGTTAGGCTAAAATAAATTGTTCTTGTTATAATAAGGTTAGGTAAGTTTTCTAAGATGTTTTTGGAGCAACATTAAAATTTTTTACATTAACATTCATGAAAAAAATATATCTTTAAACGTACAAGAGAAAATTTTAGAAAGGATTTAATTTTAAATGAGTTCTTGCTAATTGACCAGTTTTACATATTCGGCACGACATATATATATATATATATATATATATATATATATATATATATATATATATATATATATATATATATATATATATATATATATATATATGTCGTGCCGAATATGTAAAACTGGTCAATTAGCAAGAACTCATTTAAAATTAAATCCTTTCTAAAATTTTCTCTAGTACGTTTAAAGATATATTTTTTCATGAATGTTAATGTAAAAAAATTTTAATTTTGCTCCAAAAACATCTTAGAAAACTTACCTAACCTTATTATAACAAGAACAATTTATTTTAGCCTAACCCAACTAAATATATTTTAGATTTGTTCACAATAATTTAATACTAAACCAACACAGTGAAATATATTTTTTTCGTTAGGTTCAGAATGATTTTGGCGAAATTATTGCATACACAAATTTTCGCTTGTCCTATATGGCAAGATGAGCGTTGCTATTTAAGCCAAGATCGCAAGTTCTGCCTATTCGGCACGACATATATAAATATAATTTTTAACAAGTCGGCTGTCTCCCACCCTTAGAAAGGACATCTCCACCGCCTCCAACTGCCTCCTCGCTGCTGCATTCACAACCCAAGATTCACACCCATATAAGAGTGTTACTACTACTATACTTTAATACATTCCCTTCTTTGCCTCCATAGATATCGTTTTTTGTCTCCACATATACCTCAATGCACCACTCATCTTTTTTCCCTCATCAATTATATGATTAACCTCATCCTTCATAAATCCATCAGCCGACAAGTCAACTCCCAAGTATCTGAAAACATTCACTTCTTCCATACTATTCCCCAATTTGATATTCAGTTTTTCTTTATCTAAATCATTTCATACCCTCATCACCTTACTCTTTTCTATGCTCACTTAAAAAACTTTCTACCTTTACACACACTCCAAAACTCGTCCACTAACCTTCGCAATTTTTCTTTAGAATCTTCCATAAGCACAGTATCATAAGCAAAAAGTAACTGTGTCAATTCCATTTTTTATTTGATTCCCCATAATTAAATCCTACCCCTCTCCCGAACACCCTAGCATTTACGTCTTTTACAACCCCATCTATAAATATATTAAACAACCATGGTGACATTACACATCCCTGTCTAAGACCTACTTTTACTGGGAAGTAGTCTCCCTCTCTTCTACACACCCTAACCTGAGCCTCACTATCCTCTTAAAAACACTTTACAGCATTTAGTAACTTACAACCTATTGCATATGCCTTTTCTAAATCCATAAATGCAATAAAAACTTCCCTACCTTTATCTAAATACTGTTCACATATATGCTTCAATGTTAATACTTGATCTACACATCCCCTACCCAATCTAAAGCCTCCCTGCTCATCCGCAATCCTACATTCTGTCTTACCTCTAATTTTTTCAATTATAACCCTACCGTACAGTTTTCCTGGTATACTCAGTAAACTTATTCCTCTGCAATTTTTACAATCTCTTTTGTCCCCCTTCTCTTTATATAAAGGGACTGTACATGCTCTCCGCCAATCCCTACGTACCTTTCCCTCTTTCATACATTTATTAAACAAAAATACCAGCCACTCCAACACTATATCCCCCCCAGCTTTTAACATTTCTGTCATGATCCCGTAAGTTACAGCTGCTTTACCCCCTTTCATTCTACGTAATGTCTCGCGCACCTCTCCCATACTCACATCCTGTTCTTCTTCACTCCTAAAAGATGGTATACCTCCCTGCCCAGTGCATGAAATTACCGCCTCCCTTTCTTCGTCGACATTTAAAAGTTCCTCAAAATATTCTCGCCTTCTACCCAATACCTCCGTCTCCCTATCTACTAACTCCTCTACTCTGTTTTTAACTGACAAATCCATTCGTTTCCTAGACTTTCTTAACTTGTTTAACTCCAAAAATTTTTCTTATTTTCATTAAAATTTCTTAACAGTGCCTCCCCCACCCTATCATCTGCTCTCCTTTTGCACTCTCTCACCACTCTCTTTACCTTTCTTTTACTCTCCATATACTCTACTCTTCTTATAACACTTCTGCTTTGTAAAAACCTCTCATAAGCTAACTTTTTCTCTTTTATCACACCCTTTACTTCATCATTCCACCAATCACTCCTCTTTCCTCCTGCACCCATCCTCCTATAACCACAAACTTCTGCCCCACATTCTAATACTGCATTTTTAAAACTATTCCAACCCTCTTCAACCCCCCCACTACTCATCTTTGCACTAGCCCACCTTTCTGCCAATAGTTGCTTATATCTTACCCGAACTTCCTCCTCCCTTAGTTTATACACTTTCACCTCCCTCTTACTTGTTGTTGCCACCTTCCTCTTTTCCCATCTACCTCTTACTCTAACTGTAACTTCAACTAAATCATGATCCGATATATCAGTTGCCCCTCTATAAACCTGTACATCCTGGAGCCTACCCATCAACCTTTTATCCACCAATACATAATCTAACAAACTACTTTCATTACGTGCTATATCATACCTTGTATATTTATTTATCCTCTTCTTCATAAAATATGTATTACTTATTACCAAACATCTTTCTACACATAGCTCAATTAAAGGCTCCCCATTTACATTTACCCCTGGCACCCCAAATTTACCTATTACTCCATCCACAACATTTTTACCCACTTTAGCATTGAAATCGCCAACCACCATTACTCTCACACTTGGTTCAAAACTCCCCACGCATTCACTCAACATTTCTCAAAATCTCTCTCCCCTCTACACCTCTCTTCTCCAGGTGCACATACGCTCACTATATCCCACTTTTCACATCCAACGTTTATTTTACTCCACAAAATCCTTGAATACATTTATAGTCCCTCTTTTCCTGCCATAGCTTGTCCTTCAACGTTATTGCTACTCCTTCTGTAGCTCTAACTCTATTTGAAACCCCTGACATAATCCCATTTATTCCTCTCCACTGAAACTCTCCCACCCCCTTCAGCTTTGTTTCACTTAAAGCCAGGACATCCAGTTTCTTCTCATTCATAACATCCACAATCATCTCTTTCTTATCATTCGCACAACATCCACGCACACTCAGACTTCCCACTTTGACAATTTTCTTCTTATTCTTTTTATTATTATTACAGGAAAAGGGGTTACTAGCCCATTGTTCCCGGCATTTTACTTGAAAGATTCTTATTCCACTTCCCCATGGATATAAAAGGAAAAGTAATAAGACCAAGAACCATTAAGATAAAATCAAAGAAAACTCAGATGAGTGTGTATAAATAAACGTGTACATGTATGTTTCGTGTGACCTAAGTGTAAGTAGAAGTAGCAAGACATGCCTGTAATCTTGCATATTTATGAGACAGACAAAAGACACCAGCAATCCTACCATCATGTAAAACAATTACAGGCTTTCGTTTTATACTCACTTGGCACGACGGTAGTACCTCCCTGGGTGGTTGCTGTCTACCAACCTGCTACCTAATATATATATATATATATATATATATATATATATATATATATATATATATATATATATATATATATATATATGTATTATATTATATGTATGTATATATATATATATATATATATATATATATATATATATATATATATATATATATATATATATATATATATATATATATATATATGTCGTGCCGAATAGGTAGAACTTGCGATCTTGGCTTAAATAGCAACGTTCATCTTGCCATATAGGACAAGTGAAAATTTGTGTATGCAATAATTTCGCCAAAATCATTCTGAACCTAACGAAAAAAATATATTTCACTGTGTTTGTTTAGTATTAAATTATTGTAAATAAATCTAAAATATATTTAGTTGGGTTAGGCTAAAATAAATTGTTATTGTTATAATAAGGTTAGGTGAGTTTTCTAAGTTCCTTTCGGTGAAAAATTATAAATTTTTACATCAACATTAATGAAAAAAATATATCTTTAAACGTATAAGAGAAATTTTTAGAAAGGACTTAATTTTAAATGAGTTCTTGCTAACTGACCAGTTTTACATATTCGGCACGACATATATATATATATATATATATATATATATATATATATATATATATATATATATATATATATATATATATATATATATATATATATATATATATATATATATATATATATATATAATGTCTATGTGGAAAGAAAACTTCCTACAGGGAGGGTAGAAAAAAGTGGAGTGTGCTAAACAAACATCGTGGTCCAAGACAGTGAGCGTAGAGGGGCATCACTGCATGCCTTCCTGTGTCTGGACAGATACTGCAGCACAGGAGACATCACTGCGGCTGAGCTGTGACGTAACAGGGTATGGTCTCCTCTGGAATGGTGAAGCAGTTATTGTAGTAGTTGCTGCAGGGTTCACTCATCCTAGGGCACAACCTACTGGTGCCCTCGAGTGAGGCGTCGTCTGTACTCGGTAATCGGGCAGGATTTCTGGCTAGTGACTCAGGAGGACATTTCTCGACTGATACTGTCGCTGAAGCTGTCACTACCGGTGAGCGTGGAGCGAATCGTGGCAGAGACGACTCGGCAAAACATCTGGAAGTTGTAACATACACCAGACTGCAGTAAGCGAGCTAGCAGTCAAGTGACATCATCATTATGCACGGTACTCACTGAAGATATTCTCTCGACAGCTGGAGTTATAGCAGAGGTTAATCTAAGCGTCCTCCGACTACTTCTCTACATACAACTGCAATCTGAAGGTCAGGAGGTGGAGTGAAACGAGTCTTGATAGGAATCGTAGAAGGTATGACTCAGCAGGGCATCTACGAGCGATGAACAATAAGAGCTTTCTACATGTACAAGGGGATCAGACGCTCATAACTGACGCTGGGACTGACTAAATGTCAGCTGTCAATGGTCACACTGGGTGACAAGTAACATAAGGTTCTACACAGTGGTGGGCTGCTCAAATGCTGTGGTCTACACACACAGCTGGCCACAGACCGATTAATCAGGGACTCACGGAAAACTTGCAGACACCTACTGCACATGCGGTGCAACATGGCTTGAATAAATGACGTTCTTCTGTTAAAAAAACGAAACTAAGCCATACACGAACATGTGAGAGGACTGAGGAATTAATTAACACATGACATACATCTTCTCTCAAACATCTCGACAATACTGAAATAATTTGCTCACTGAGAAACTAGAACACTCGATGTGACATGTGGTGATGTCAGACGTGACGTAGTGAGGGATGTCATGGGGTGACATCGCAAGTTGACGTCAGCAGACGTCGCGAGGTGACGTCCTGGAGTAACATCATAAGGGATATACACAAATAACCCGCACATAAAAGAGAGGAGCTTACGACTACGTTTCGGTCCACCTAGTGCCTGGCACTAGGCACAACGAGTACCTAGTGCCAGGCACAGCAAGTGCCTAGTGCCAGGCACAGCGAGTGCCTAGTGCCAGGCACAGCGAGTGCCTAGTGCCAGGGAAATTAAGTATTACAGGAAAAAGGGAAAAGTCAGCCCATAAGCCGTTGTAAATTAACTATCAAAATAAACATTGTCCCATTTAACATTGTCTTCTTTGTATGGACTGATGAAGCCACTGTGTGGCGAAACGTTTCCTCATTAAAGACACCTAAATGTTGCACATGTGTCTAATTTATCAACTTGTCGGTTCTCTGAACCATTCATCAACACTGTCCCATGTACTTCATGGTTAGAAAGAAATATTCTTGAGTCTGCAATGTAAAAAATGTAGATCTCTTTTTTTTGTTTTACATGTGAAAACGTGTAGAAAAAACTTTTATCTACAATTTTTTTGTTATATTTGAAAAAATGTAAAAAAAGGAAGATCTACTTTTGTAGCACTACGAATTTGAATGTCGATCTGTTGGGACCGTTAGTGGTAGTGATGGTTTATTTAAGCTTGATTCATTTATAACTGAGGCTATCGTGCACACACTGAATCTCGATTCTTATATGAATGCCATGGATTGCCTTAAGTGTCAGGGTTCCACGAATAGGAGCTAGGGAGGTGGCACTGTGCAAATGAGGCTCGACCTGTGTCTACCCACTAAGTGAGTTTGCCCTAGTCTTCGTTTTCCTTATTTGTAATGAAATTTAGCCAAAGCCAATGCCAGGCTGGACACCTGGTCTAGCAACTGGCTTCTCGAATTTAACCCTGCCAAATGCAAAGTCATGAAGATCGGGGGAGGGCAAAGAAGTCCGCAGACGGAGTATAGGCTAGATGGCCAAAGACTGCATACCTCACTCAAGGAGAAAGATCTTGGGGTGACCATAACACCGAGCATGTCTCCCGAGGCACACATCAACCAGATAACTGCTGCAGCATATGGGCGCCTGGCAAACCTGAGAACAGCGTTCCGATACCTTAGTAAGGAATCGTTCAAGACACTGTACACCGTGTACGTCAGGCCCATACTGGCGTATGCAGCACCTGTTTGGAACCCGCACTTGATCAAGCACGTCAAGAAATTAGAGAAAGTGCAAAGGTTTGCGACAAGGTTAGTTCCAGAGCTAAGGGGAATGTCCTATGAAGGAAGGTTAAGAGAAATCGGCCTGACGACACTGGAGGACAGGAGGGTCAGGGGAGACATGATAACGACGTACAAAATATTGTGTGGAATAGATAAGGTGGACAGAGACAGGATGTTCCAGAGATGAGACACAGAATCAAGGGGTCACAATTGGAAGTTGAAGATCCAAGTAAGTCAAAGGGATGTTAGGATGTATTTCTTCAGTCATAGAGTAGTCAGGAAGTGGAATAACCTAGCAAGTGAGGTAGTGGAGACAGGAACCATAGATAGCTTTAAGATGAGGTATGATAAAGCTCATGGAGCAGGGAGAGAGAGGGCCTAGTAGCAATCAGTGAAGAAGCGGGGCCAGGAGCCGAGTCTCGACCCCTGCAGCCACAATTAGGTGAGTACAATTAGGTGAGTACGGCTGAGTCCCTCCGGCTGCTGAGGGAGATGGGACGGTACGCACGCAACATCTCCCACAGGGTCCGCCTGGCAAAGTGGTTCGAGTGGTGTTCCTCCTGCAGCCACACATCTAGCCTGTCAGAGATCTGGACGAAGATACGCATCGCTACCGGGAAGCGGAGAGGTCCGGCTCTGGCTCACCACGACCCGGCGGGGGAGGCGGAGAGACTGGTGGAACTCTTCACTTCCAGGGCATCGATGGCCCGCCTGCCTCAGGACATCCATGCCCTCCAGGCTGTTCTCCTCTCTGGTAGGATGGACAGGACGCTGGAGGTGTGCCAGGAAGAAGACGACACTAACGCAGATTTCATCGACCGGGAGCTACAGGCTGCCTCACGGGACACGGACCCCGGGCAGGATGGCATCACCCACAGCATGGTCTCGCGGGCAGGCTAGTCCGGACACGACACCCTCCTGGGGGTCATCAACCGATCCTGGAGGACTGGTCGACTCCCCACCACATGGAAGGAAAGCAACATCCTGCCGATTCCCAAGCCCAGGGATCGAGACAGCAGCTGTCTCTCCAAGGTGGCCGAGAGGATGGTGCTGGAGGCTGAGATGGAAGATCGGACCAGAATACCAGCACGTCCATGGCTTCACTCGAGGAGTGGACACCTTCGAGAGCGTTTCCACCCTCCTAGCTAGCATTGGGTCGGACAAGAGGCCCAAGATCGTCGTCTTCCTAGACCTGGTGAAGGCCTTCGAGCTGGCCAGTGCATCAGCCATCCCCGACCTTCTGGTTCGCAGGGGAGTGAAGGTCCTGTTGCTCTCCTGGATCTGCTCCTACCTCCAGAACAGGCGACCATGCATGTGCTTCCAGGGACGCGCCTCCACCCTCAGGACCTTGGAAAATGGCACCCATGGCATGTAAAGAGTACGTAGCCTTTGTTCGCCGCATGTACACACCCCCACTGACAGGCTATTTCCCTCAACCAGCGAACCAGGGACTAAGGGTTCACGATGGGGCCCCGTCGTTCGATCAGTATCCAGGTTCCAGCCAATGAGAAGATGGTTTTGGCAATGGCAGAGGTGATGTGGGTACCACTCACCCATCTGCCCTTGTCATTCCCATTCTAGAGCTGGTTGAAGCCCGGTCTGCTCTCTAGTGGCTTCTATTCTGCCTTGCTTACCGTGGAGTGCACTAATACCTATTGTTGTACATGGTGTATATAGTGTACATACTTCTGTTCTAAACTGGTGAAGGATAATAAAAGTCAGTTTTTCTGCTGTGTTTATTTTGCTCCCATTACACCCAGGATAACAGGCCTTTGGGACTCCTGGGCTGTAATAGCACTTCACAGGGCGGAGTTCTCAGCCCATCTTCAACGTGCTGGATGCACGAGTTGGTGCAGCTAACGTTCTCCGCAGGCACCCGACTGCTCAGCTATGCCGACGACCTGGCACTCGTCATCTCTGAGAGACGCGACTTTATGCTTCTGGCTCAACGTGACCTTAACCTTTTGGAAACCACCTGCCCCCGACTTGGCCTCAAGATCTCTGCAGACAAGTCCAAAGCCATGGTCCTGCGTGCCAAGGTTCCAGAAAACAAGCTGCAGATCCTGGGCATCAACTTAGATTGGGTCCACAGCTACCTATACCTGGGTATGTACATTGATAACCACCTCTCATTCAGGAATCAGGCTGAGTATGTCAGAGAGAGAGCCATGCAAAGGGTCACAGCTATGCGTGCCATAACCAGCCCTAGGGCGGGGGCCAGCCTCGACGTCCTCCGGATGTTCTACGTGCAGGCTGTACGATCCCTCGTAGACTAAGGAGCAGTTGCGCTGCTCCACGCCCTCCCCACAAACCTCTGGCGACTCAGTGTTGTGCAAAATGCCACTGCTTGGGCCATGCTGGGGGCGCCAGGATGGACGAGCGTGGTGCCCCTGAACTTTAAGGCCCACCTGCAGCCCTCAACGACAGGATTGCCCTTGTTTCTGCCATGAGAGTTGCGAAGTACGTTCGGCTACCTGGCGGCGAAGCACAGATGCAAGACCTCCAGATTCGACAATGACACGATCCCGCGGTGCATTCCGGCCGGCTATGGATGTGGTCGATCGCGAAAATGGCAAAGGAGCTCCTGCCCATGTCGCTTCTTGAGGAAAAAGGCTGCGACCGTTCAGTGGAGATGTACACCGTGCAGCCACCCTGGGGGCCGGAGCCAGTGGTTGTATACCTGGCAAACCCCCCAGTCAGTCAGTACAGCCTGCATGGGCGGCAGCAAGCATCACGAGAGCGGATATACTACACTGACGGCTCATGGGACCCAGAGCCGGGTGCTCGGGCGCCGGGATATACCACAATACCCTGACGGCCGGCTAGCGTCTCCCAGACCTCTGTACCATCCTCGAGGCAGAACTCCATGCCATACAGAGGGCCCTGCAGCATGTGCTCATGGAACACCTGCAACCAACAGTCGTCAACGTCGATTCCAGGGCGGCGATACAGACGATCGTGCACAGGGAACCGAGGAACAACATACAGTTGATTACCACCATCAGAAGTGACCTGCAGAAGCTCGTTGACCAGGGCCGAGGAGCAACGCTTAACTGGATCCCGAGTCACATCGGCCTCCCTGGGAATGATGGGGCAGACGGGGCAGCCAAGACAGCAACACTGGAGGCACAGTCGGGTAACTCCATTGCCACCAGTCGCAGGCAGACGGACCTTTGGGCCGCCAATGCAGCCAAGCGCCCACTGCTGGACCCGGGAACATCTCGGAGCCAGCACTGGTATGACAGGGCAACGCGCTGAAGCTGGACAGGAAGCTGCGAGTGAGCGTCCTTCGCCTGCGCCTCGGATACCCCACTGCCAAACGCCTCATCAAACGAGCGAGAGAAGAGCTCTGCAGCTACTTCGACCAGATGGTCTTGAAGCCCCTCCTGCACTACTTGCTGGACTGCCCAGCAACAATGCCCATTCACCGCAGGCACTTCTCGATGTCTGCAGGAGGTCAGGCCCGGGAGGACAAGGCAGCACAGCTGGTGTACCTGGCCGTCCATGACTTGGAGACTCTTCTCTCAGTACTGGCAGCTCACCCGCCACCCCGATGAAGAGTGAGAGGTGCCCCGTCGGGGCCCACAGCTACTCCCCCACCTACATCATCCCATCCTTCTACTTCCCTCCGCTTAAAAAGAATGGAGCCTGTATTCGTCTTTTGCATAGCAGTTCAGCCTGAGGCAAACATTCCCTCAGCCCATGCCACAACACCAGCCGAGACGACAAGTGTCCGAAGACTCAAGAGGACGCGTGCTTACCAAGATGCGACCAGAGCAAAAAGAAGAAACAAGAAGACACTACCCACCCCGGGGAGACATCGCAAGAGAGACGATGTCACCCTTCATCCGGAAGGTCCATAGCAAGACGTCCGCACAGAAGAGAAGAGCGACACCCCCCATGTATATATATATATATATATATATATATATATATATATATATATATATATATATATATATATATATATATATATATATATATATATATATATATATATATATATATATATATATATATATATATATATATATATATATATATATATATATATATATATATATATATATACATGTCGTGCCGAATAGGCAGAACTTGCGATCTTCGCTTGAATAGCAACGCTCATCTTGCCATATAGGACAAGTGAAAATTTGTGTATGGAATAATCTCGCCAAAATCATTCTGAACCCAACGAAAAAAATATATTTCACTGGGTTTGTTTAGTATTAAATTATTGTAAAAAAATAAAAAATATATTTAGTTGGGTTAGGCTAAAATAAATTGCTCTTGTTATAATAAGGTTAGGTAAGTTTTCTAAGGTTCTTTTGGTGCAAAATTAAAAAATTTTACATTAACATTAATGAAAAAAATATATCTTTAAACGTATAAGAGAAAATCTCAAAAGACTTAATTTTCAATGAGTTCTTGCTAATTGACCAGTTTTACATATTCGGCACGATATATATATATATATATATATATATATATATATATATATATATATATATATATATATATATATATATATATATATATATATATATATATATATATATATACAAGGATACAAAGAAAGTTATCTATGGAAGCAAAGAAGGGAATGTATAAAAGTATAGTAGTACCAGCACTCTTATATGGGTGTGAAGCTTGGGTTGTAAATGCTACAGCGAGGAAACGGTTGGAGGCAGTGGAGATGTCCTGTCTAAGGGCAATGTGTGGTGTAAATATGCAGAAAATTCGGAGTGTGGAAATTAGGAGGTGTGGAGTTAATAAAAGTATTAGTCAGAGGGCAGAAGAGGGGTTGTTAAGGTGGTTTGGTCATTTAGAGAAATGGGACCAAACTAGAATGACATGGAGAGCGTATAAATCTGTAGGGGGAGGAAGGCGGGGTAGGGGTCGTCCTCGAAAAGGTTGGAAGGAAGGGGTATGGGAGGTTGTGTGGGCGAGGGACTTGGACTTCCAGCAAGCGTGCTTGAGCGTGTTAGATAGGAGTGAATGGAGACGAATCGTATTTGGGACCTGACGAGCTGCTGGAGTGTGAGCAGGGTAATATTTAGTGAAGGGATTCAGGGAAACCGGTTATTTTATATAGCCGGACTTGAGTCCTGGAAATGGGAAGTACAATGCCTGCACTTTAAAGGAGGAGTTTGGGATATTGGCAGTTTGGAGGGATATGTTGTGTATCTTTACACGTATATACTTCTAAACTGTTGTATTCTGAGCACCTCTGCAAAAGCAGTGATAATGTGTGAGTGTGGTGAAAGTGTTGAATGATGATGAAAGTATTTTCTTTTTGGGTCACCCTGCCTCGGTGGGAGACGGCCGATTTGTTAAATATATATATATATATATATATATATATATATATATATATATATATATATATATATATATATATATATATATATATATATATATATATATGTCGTGCCGAATATGTAAAACTGGTCAATTAAGTTCTTTCTGAAATTTTCTTTTATACGTTTAAAGATATATTTTTTTCATTAATGTTAATGTAAAATTTTTTAATTTTGCACCAAAAGAATCTTAGAAAACTTGCCTAACCTTTTTATAACAAGAATTTATTATTATTAAAGATTCGCCGGTATTCTCCCAGCCCGGGCCTTTTCCAAGTGGTGGCCCGGCCTTGGCTCCCTCTTTAGGGAGTGTCTGAGACCTAAGTCTCCCATGGGAGGAGGCACAAGTACCTCCTCATCTTTGGGACCAACTGTCCCCAGGCCTAGCCACAAGCTAGGCCTCTCTGGTCTGCCATCCCCGCCCCAAGGGGGCAAATGGGAATGACAGTCTTATGAGCTAAAGGCTCGGACTCAGGCACCTAACCCTAGAAGGGTTAGGCATGGTGTCGATTTATTATTATAACAAGAACAATTTATTTTAGCCTAACCCAACTAAATATATTTTAAATACGCTTACAATAATTTAATACTAAACAAACACAATCAAATATATTTTTTCGTTAGGTTCAGAATAATTTTGGTGAAATTATTGCATACACAAATTTTCACTTGTCCTATATGGCAAGATGAGCGTTGCTATTTAAGCCAAGATCGCAAGTTCTGCCTATTCGGCACGACATATATATATATATATATATATATATATATATATATATATATATATATATATATATATATATATATATATATATATATATATATATAATTACTGTGTCGTGTAGATTAAGCCGCATCGGATAGTTTGGTCTGAATTAAGATAGAACTTTTTTTATGCCATAACTCTGTCAAAGTCAATTTAACCATAACGAAAAAATATATGTCATTCATTTTAAGTGATATTAAAATTGACCTAAGACAAATTTAGCTAAAATAAAATTAATTGCATTAGTTTAAGGAAGGTTAACTAAGGATTCTAAGCTAATTTTCCTTCAAAAGTAAAATTCTTTATATCATTGTCAATGAAAAAACTTATCTGTTATTCTGTAATTTTTTTTTTTTTTTAGAAAAGTTTAATTTTTAAGGAGTTGGTCCTGTTCGACTTCTTAGGCACAACATTTATATATATTAATAATGTCGTGAGGTACAATACATGAAATATTATTCTGTTTTGTTGCACATAAAGAGCATCATGGAAAATTTTCCATTTACTGCAAGTCATCGATATCAGGAACAACTATTTTTTTTTTTTACAGTTTTAATCACTACTTTTAGTTTAGTTCAGAATTTCACAAAAAAATCCATTCAGCATTTACATGAGAAATTATTCCACAGCAGGTTATTACGGCGAAGCTGCGAGGAAAATTGAGCAGAGCAACAAGACAGGCAGAGTTGTGATTATACCACAGGTTGTGTTATTCATCCTCTGGGACGGCTAGGGAAGTGACCACACACTGAGGCAGGGGAAGGATTTATATATATATATATATATATATATATATATATATATATATATATATATATATATATATATATATATATATATATATATATATATACGAAATAGTTGATCAAATGAAATCGTTGGCGTACAGATGGCTCCAGCTTGATCGTGGTCCATATTTCTGTCTCATAACAATGAAAAGGCTTTCAAATGAGCAGATGTTGGTACCAGTTCTTAGCTTGTAAATAAAGTTAGGAACTTGAAGCAAGCCTTGTAGAGCCATGTGTAAAACAAGAGACGGTCAGAGAAGACAAAAATGGAAGATGCAGATGTTAAAATACCTCTCGGTTCACATTGAGACTATCTGTTATGATAGGCTAGTTATAGCTCAACTACCTGTAATTCAGTCTGGGAAAATGATAGAATAGTAAGATAAAAAAGCGAAATGCTTTCATCCCACGATCCCATATCCCTGTCCCCAGCGTCTGCCACTGTACTGTGTCATGTCTTAAACTGTACTGTATTGTGTCTGCCACTGTACTGTATTATGTCTGCCACTGTACTGTATTATGTCTGCCACTGTACTGTATTATGTCTGCCACTGTACTGTATTATGTCTGCCACTGTACTGTATTATGTCTGCCACTGTACTGCATTATGTCTGCCACTGTACTGTGTCATATCTTAAACTGTACTGTATTATGTCTGCCACTGTACTGTATTATGTCTGCCACTGTACTGCATTATGTCTGCCACTGTACTGTGTCATATCTTAAACTGTACTGTATTATGTCTGCCACTGTACTGTATTATGTCTGCCACTGTACTGTTTCATGTCTGCCACTGTACTGTATTATGTCTGCCACTGTACTGTTTCATGTCTGCCACTGTACTGTTTCATGTCTGCCACTGTACTGTTTCATGTCTGCCACTGTACTGTTTCATGTCTGCCACTGTACTGTTTCATGTCTGCCACTGTACTGTTTCATGTCTGCCACTGTACTGTTTCATGTCTGCCACTGTACTGTTTCATGTCTGCCACTGTACTGTTTCATGTCTGCCACTGTACTGTTTCATGTCTGCCACTGTACTGTTTCATGTCTGCCACTGTACTGTTTCATGTCTGCCACTGTACTGTTTCATGTCTGCCACTGTACTGTTTCATGTCTGCCACTGTACTGTTTCATGTCTGCCACTGTACTGTTTCATGTCTGCCACTGTACTGTTTCATGTCTGCCACTGTACTGTATTATGTCTGCCACTGTACTGTTTCATGTCTGCCACTGTACTGTTTCATGTCTGCCACTGTACTGTTTCATGTCTGCCACTGTACTGTTTCATGTCTGCCACTGTACTGTTTCATGTCTGCCACTGTACTGTTTCATGTCTGCCACTGTACTGTTTCATGTCTGCCACTGTACTGTTTCATGTCTGCCACTGTACTGTTTCATGTCTGCCACTGTACTGTTTCATGTCTGCCACTGTACTGTTTCATGTCTGCCACTGTACTGTATTATGTCTGCCACTGTACTGTTTCATGTCTGCCACTGTACTGTTTCATGTCTGCCACTGTACTGTTTCATGTCTGCCACTGTACTGTTTCATGTCTGCCACTGTACTGTTTCATGTCTGCCACTGTACTGTATTATGTCTGCCACTGTACTGTTTCATGTCTGCCACTGTACTGTTTCATGTCTGCCACTGTACTGTTTCATGTCTGCCACTGTACTGTTTCATGTCTGCCACTGTACTGTTTCATGTCTGCCACTGTACTGTTTCATGTCTGCCACTGTACTGTTTCATGTCTGCCACTGTACTGTATTATGTCTGCCACTGTACTGTATTATGTCTACCACTGTACTGTATTATGTCTGCCACTGTACTGTTTCATGTCTGCCACTGTACTGTTTCATGTCTGCCAATGTACTGTATTATGTCTGCCACTGTACTGTTTCATGTCTGCCACTGTACTGTTTCATGTCTGCCACTGTACTGTATTATGTCTGCCACTGTACTGTTTCATGTCTACCACTGTACTGTTTCATGTCTGCCACTGTACTGTTTCATGTCTGCCACAGTACTGTATTATGTCTGCCACTGTACTGTTTCATGTCTGCCACTGTACTGTTTCATGTCTGCCACTGTACTGTATTATGTCTGCCACTGTACTGTTTCATGTCTACCACTGTACTGTTTCATGTCTGCCACTGTACTGTTTCATGTCTGCCACAGTACTGTATTATGTCTGCCACTGTACTGTTTCATGTCTGCCACTGTACTGTTTCATGTCTGCCACAGTACTGTATTATGTCTGCCACTGTACTGTTTCATGTCTGCCACTGTACTGTTTCATGTCTGCCACTGTACTGTATTATGTCTGCCACTGTACTGTTTCATGTCTGCCACAGTACTGTATTATGTCTGCCACAGTACTGTATTATGTCTGCCACTGTACTGTTTCATGTCTGCCACTGTACTGTTTCATGTCTGCCACTGTACTGTATTATGTCTGCCACTGTACTGTTTCATGTCTGCCACAGTACTGTATTATGTCTGCCACTGTACTGTTTCATGTCTGCCACAGTACTGTATTATGTCTGCCACTGTACTGTTTCATGTCTGCCACAGTACTGTATTATGTCTGCCACTGTACTGTTTCATGTCTGCCACTGTACTGTTTCATGTCTGCCACTGTACTGTATTATGTCTGCCACTGTACTGTTTCATGTCTGCCACTGTACTGTTTCATGTCTGCCACAGTACTGTATTATGTCTGCCACTGTACTGTTTCATGTCTGCCACTGTACTGTTTCATGTCTGCCACAGTACTGTATTATGTCTGCCACTGTACTGTTTCATGTCTGCCACTGTACTGTTTCATGTCTGCCACTGTACTGTTTCATGTCTGCCACAGTACTGTATTATGTCTGCCACTGTACTGTTTCATGTCTGCCACTGTACTGTTTCATGTCTGCCACTGTACTGTTTCATGTCTGCCACTGTACTGTTTCATGTCTGCCACTGTACTGTTTCATGTCTGCCACTGTACTGTTTCATGTCTGCCACTGTACTGTTTCATGTCTGCCACAGTACTGTATTATGTCTACCACTGCGCTGTATCTAGTTCGCCACTGCACTGTATCTAGTCTTCCACTGCACTGTATCTATATGAATTCTATATTTACAAAGTGCTACTTTAACCACTTCTTAAAAGATTGAATTGCAAGTGTATGAAATAGATGTTAGGTTACTGAAAACAATTCAGAGTTTTTAAAAGGATAGTGAGGCTCAGATTAGGGTGTATAGGAGAGGCGATTTTATCCCAGTAAAAGTAGGTCTTAGACAGGGATGCGCGATGTCACCATGGTTGTTTAATATATGTAGATGGGGTTGTAAGAGAAGTGAATACAGGGATGTTGGGGAGAGCTGTGGGATTGGAAGGTAAAGAATCTAACACAGTGTAGGAGTTGTCATAGTTGATTTTTGCTGATGACACTGTGCTTTTGAGAGATTCTGAATAGAAGTTGCAAAGGTTGGTGGACGAACATGGAAGGGTATTTAATAAGGGGAATTAAAGGTAAACATAGGAAAGAGCAAAGTGAAGAGGGTAAGAAATTTAGGTAATGAAAGATTGTATACTAGATTGGAGGGAGAGAGCATTGAGGAAGTGAATGTATTCGTATATTTGGTAGCAGACTTGTCAGCAGATGGGTCTATGAAAGATAAAATATACAGACAAGGTGTACAGATTTGTACACATTCCAAGTCATTCTATATTGCTCCAGCCACTCTAAATGGCCAAACCACTTCAACAACCCCTCTTCAGCCAGCTGAATAATACCTGATTTTCACACTACGAATTCTCTGCATAATATTTACACCACACATTGCCCTTAGACACGACATCTCTACTGCCTTTAGCCTTCTCCTTGTTGCAGAGATTACAACTTATGCTTCACATCCATATAAGTGTTGGTACCACTATACTCTCGTACATTCCCTTCTTTGCCTCCATGGATAACGTTTTTTGTCTCAATAGACATTTCCATGCACCACTCACCTTTTTTCCTTCATTTCTGTGGTTAACCTCGTCCTTCATAAACCAATCCTCTGACAAGTCAACTCCCAAATATCTGAACACATTCACTTCTTCCATACTCTCTCCCTCCAGTGTGACATTCATTTTTTCTTAATCTAACTCGTTGATACCCTCATCACCTTACTCTAATCTATATTCACTTTCAACTTCTACCTTTACACATAATCCCAAACTCATCCACTAACCTTTGCAAAGTTTCTTTAGAATATCCCAAAAACACAGTATCATCAGCAAAAAATAACTGCCAATTCCCATTTTGTATTTGATTCCCCATAATTTAATCCCACTCCTCTCCCCAACACCCTAGCATTTACTTCTTTTACAACCCTATCTATAAATACGTTAAACAACCATGGTGACATTACACATCCCTGCCTAAGACCTACTTTTACTGGGAAGTAGTCTCCCTCTCTTCTACACACCCTAACCTTAGCCTCCCTGTCCTCGTAAAAACTCTTTACAGCATTTTGTAATTTACTACCAATTCCATACATTTGCAACATGTGCCACATTGCTCTCATATCCACCCTATCATATGCCTTTTCTAAATCCATAAATACAATGAAAACTTCCCTACGTTTATCTGAATATTGTTCATAAATATGCTTCAATGTAAACACTTGGTCTACGCTTCCCCTACCCATTCAAAAGCCTTCTTGTTCATCTGTAATCCTCCTCTCTGTCTTACCTGTAATAATAACCCTACCATACACTTTAACACTTTACTTTTTATACTCGGTAAAGTTATTCGCAAAAATCATTCTGAGCCTTACGAAAAAAATATATTTCATTGTGTTTGTTTATTATTGCAAATTTATCTAAAATGTATTTAGTTGGATTAGGCTAAATTAATTTGTGCTTGTTATATGGTTAGGTAAGTTTTCTAAGGTTCTTTAGGTACAAAATTAGGAATTTTTCACTAGCATAAATGAAAAAAAATATATCTTGAAACGTATAAGAGAAATTTAGAAAGGAATTAATTTTAAATGCTTTATATATATTTATACATATTTAATCTCTCGAAAAGTTGGTAAAACTAAAAAAAAATATGAATAACAATTCTAAATGCTTTCCAATATATTGTTCCTTCAGGGGAGTACAGGTTGCTTTCACTTTCTCTTCCCTGAAGACGTAATAAACGGAGGTGTTTCGTAAAATCGAATTGAAATTATATTTCCTGGCTTGTCTAAAGGAAGTGAAAAGCGGGAATTCTGGTGGTATCTTTGCATTGAAAGGGAGATTTATTGTTGTTTATAAATTCCTGGGTACATGCTGTACCCATGTAATGAAGCGAATGCTGAATGAGAGGCACTTAGGTTTGATCCAGAGGGAGGAAGGGTAACTTTAATTGCTTGTATCATGAACACTGTAACATCAAGGTCATTCACTCCCAGTGGAAGATGATGTGGTCGAGGAATGGGAGTCTCCCAGTGCATGGGTGCATGGGTGCATGGGTCCTGATATGCTTATCCAGGCTTATGCAGTTGGATGTATCCCAGGTCAAGTTGCTTTGTCACATCCGGGTAAGAATAATGCACAAAAAAAAACTCGCATACAAAAGCTTAAGACGTTTTCGATCCTACTTGGACCGAAACGTCGTAAGCTCCTCTCTCCTTTGTGCGAGTTATTTGTGTATTGTTCCAGTCACCGTATTGTGCCTTTTTCGTCTTATAGGTTATGTATGTTAACTTCTCAAGGGCGATGTTTAAATGTTAGGTCAGGATGCATAACATCAAGTGAGTTGTGCAGTAATTAGTTGACTTATATTAGGTATTATTAGTTTACTATGGTTATATTAGACATGATTAGTTTACTATGGTTATATTAAGCATTATTAGTTTACTATGGTTATATTAGACATGATTAGTTTACTATGGTTATATTAGGCATTATTAGTTTACTATGATTATATTAGACATGATTAGTTTACTATGATTATATTAAGCATTATTAGTTTACTATGATTATATTAGGCATTATTATTTTGCTATGGTTATATTACACATTAATTAGTTTACTAGGGTTATAATACTCATGATTAGTTTACTTTGGTTATATTAGACATGATTAGTGTTCCTCGGTTAAAATATAAATAACTAACTTTAAGTCTCTCATGTAAATTTAGGTGAGTTTACGTTGGTTCCGTTAGTTTGTTTATTTAGTTTCAATATAAACGTTAGGCTGGTTAGGTTAACGTAGTTTCGTTTGGTAAGGTTACGTTATATTGGTTAGATAAGCATTGATACTGTCATTGATGCTGGTGACTGCTACCACTACCACAGTGGTACTGTCACTGATGCTGGTGACTGCTACCACTACCACAGTGGTACTGTCACTGATGCTGGTGACTGCTACCACTACCACAGTGGTACTGTCACTGATGCTGGTGACTACTACCACTACCACAGTGGTACTATCACTGATGCTGGTGACTGCTACCACTACCACAGTGGTACTATCACTGATGCTGGTGACTGCCACCACTAACACAGTGGTACTATCACTGATGCTGGTGACTGCTACCACTACCACAGTGGTACTATCACTGATGCTGGTGACTGCTACCACTACCACAGTGGTACTATCACTGATGCTGGTAACTGATACCACTACCACAGTGGTACTATCACTGATGCTGGTGACTGCTACCACTACCACAGTGGTACTATCATTGATGCTGGTGACTGATGCTGGTGACTGCTACCACTACCACAGTGGTACTGTCACTGATGCTGGTGACTGCTACCACTACCACAGTGGTACTGTCACTGATGCTGGTGACTGCTACCACTACCACAGTGGTACTATCACTGATGCTGGTGACTGCTACCACTACCACAGTGGTACTGTCACTGATGCTGGTGACTACTACCACTACCACAGTGGTACTATCATTGATGCTGGTGACTGCTACCACTACCACAGTGGTACTATCATTGATGCTGGTGACTGCTACCACTACCACAGTGGTACTATCATTGATGCTGGTGACTGCTACCACTACCACAGTGGTACTGTCACTGATGCTGGTGACTGCTACCACTACCACAGTGGTACTGTCACTGATGCTGGTGACTACTACCAGTACCACAATGGTACTATCATTGATGCTGGTGACTGCTACCACTACCACAGTGGTACTATCATTGATGCTGGTGACTGCTACCACTACCACAATGGTACTATCACTGATGCTGGTGACTGCTACCACAGTGGTATTATCAGTGATGCTGGTGATTGCTACCACTACCACAGTGGTACTATCATTGATGCTGGTGACTACTACCACTACCACAGTGGTACTATCACTGATGCTGCTGACTACTACCACTACCACAATGGTACTGTGGTAATTATATATGTTCTCTTTACTTTTCATCACGTTTTGACACTGATAGGAGTAAAGACGGAAAGGTAGATAGAGAGGGAGAGAATGAGAGTTAGAAGGGAAAAGGAGTGAATGAGAGAGAATGTAGAGAGAATGGTAGTGGAGTTAAAGGGAGTGGTTGAGGTAAGGTGCGGAGTTGTTGCGAGGGAAGTATAGAAGGAGAAATGTAAGCCAGGGGATAAAGGGATAGATTAAGGGGGAGGGGGGATTTAGGGGAAGAGGGACTGAGGAGAGAATGTGAGAGGGTTTTGGGGGTCAACGCCCCCCGCGGCCCGGTCTTTGACCTGAGTCCGTCCAGACTCAGGTTTCTCAATATATTAGGTAATTATTTACTCCCTGGGTGTGACCCTCAGGAACCAACATGCAGGTACGTACAGATGTTTGTACTCATCTCGGGGATGTCAGGCGCAGCAGGGGTTGTCAGGCGCAGCAGGGGTTGTCAGGCGCAGCAGGGGTTGTCAGGCGCAGCAGGGGTTGTCAGGCGCAGCAGGGGTTGTCAGGCGCAGCAGGGGTTGTCAGGCGCAGCAGGGGTTGTCAGGCGCAGCAGGGGTTGTCAGGCGCAGCAGGGGTTGTCAGGCGCAGCAGGGGTTGTCAGGCGCAGCAGGGGTTGTCAGACGCAGCAGGGGTTGTCAGGCACAGCAGGGGTTGTCAGGCGCAGCAGGGGTTGTCAGGCGCAGCAGGGGTTGTCAGGCGCAGCAGGGGTTGTCAGGAGCAGCAGGGGTTGTCAGGCGCAGCAGGGGTTGTCAGGAGCAGCAGGGGTTGTCAGGCGCAGCAGGGGTTGTCAGGCGCAGCAGGGGTTGTCAGGCGCAGCAGGGGTTGTCAGGCGCAGCAGGGGTTGTCAGGCGCAGCAGGGGTGGTCAGGCGCAGCGGGGGTGGTCAGGCGCAGCAGGGGTTGTCAGGCGCAGTAGGGTTGTCAGGCACAGCAGGGGTTGTCAGGAGCAGCAGGGGTTGTCAGGCGCAGCAGGGGTTGTCAGGCGCAGCAGGGGTTGTCAGGCGCAGCAGGGGTTGTCAGGCGCAGAAGGGATGGTCAGGCGCAGCAGGGGTTGTCAGGCGCAGCAGGGGTTGTCAGGCGCAGAAGGGGTGGTCAGGCGCAGAAGGGGTGGTCAGGCGCAGCAGGGGTTGTCAGGCGCAGCAGGGGTTGTCAGGCGCAGCAGGGGTTGTCAGGCGCAGCAGGGGTTGTCAGGCGCAGCAGGGGTTGTCAGGCTCAGCAGGGGTTGTCAGGCGCAGCAGGGGTTGTCAGGCGCAGCAGGGGTTGTCAGGCGCAGCAGGGTTGTCAGATGGAGGGAGGGAAGGATAGAGAGACAATCATTGGAAGGGAGGGTAGGATTACGAGAGGGATTAGAAGAAAAACCACGGGATAAGGACAGGGAATGAGAAAAACGTGACAGAGGAGAAAGGGGGATGTAGAATGAGCCGGCAAAGAAGAGAGGGAGGAAGATATAGACGGAAGGGAGGCAGAAAGAGAGAAATAATGGAGTGCACTCATCTCCCTCCAGGTGCTGCTGGGGTCGTGTACCCGGAAGTCAGGTAGAAACTTAGTGGAGTCATGACACATAACAACCTACAACCTACATAGATGTCTTGCTTGATCATACTCTGCGGTGGCTGCATCTTGCTCTCTGATACTGATGTTTGAAAGATTAGGTCAAGTTTGTCAGGAAACAGGACAAGTGTTTCCTGACGCGGGTCATAGTCATATGATGACCCGCAGCTTGGGCTTTGATCATCCGACCGAGACCTTCCGCTGGCTTTAAAAAATTAAGGTTATAATTATAATAATTTAATTAGGGTTGATGTTTGATATTATGCTTAACCATTAATTTCTCAGTTTTTAAGATATAATTTATATATATATAATATATATATATATATATATATATATATATATATATATATATATATATATATATATATTTATATATATATATATATATATATATATATATATATTATATATATATATATATATATATATATATATATATATATATATATATATATATATATATATATATATATATATATATTTATATATATATATATATATATATATATATATATATATATATATATATATATATATATATATATATATATATATATATATATATATATAAAAATAATAATGTCGTATCGAATAGGTAAAACTTGCAATTTTGGCTTAAATAGCAACGATCTTCTTGCCGAATAAGGCAAGCGAAAATTTGTGTATGCAGTTATTTCGCAAAAATCATTCCGAACCTAACGAACAAAACATATTTCATTTTCTTTTTTATTATTAAATTATTGTAAACTTATCTAAAATGTATTTAGTTGGATTAGGTTAAATTAAATTGCACTAGTTATAATAAGGTTAGGTAAGTTTTCTAAGGTGGTTTTTGGTACAAAATTATTAACTTTTACATTAATATAAATGAAAAAATATACTATCTTTAAACGTATAAGAGAATATTTTAGAAAGCACTTAATTTTAAATAAGTTCTTGCTAATTTACCAATTCGCAAACAGGCGCAATTATTTACCAACATTATCTCTGAGTCCACAGTAGGATTCAGATCTGCACACACACTGTATCAGAGTACACAGTACTTTATCCACACAGCCAGACCCTAGATAAGTAAGGGCGTCTAGCCGACACTAGACGGTCACTCCCTTATATCCCGGAGCACCAGGCTAGTGATAAGTTATTTTATCGAATCCTGCCACATGCAGTGAACTCCTCTCACCACTTTCTCTCTCCTCATTTTCTTCATAATCTTCATACACTGATTATAAACGGGGCTTACAACCAAAATTCTTAACATTCACTAGTAAAGTAAAAACATTGGTAGGAGCAACGTCTAGTACCGAGGAGCCTGGACCAAGATACTGGTCACAGACGTGAAACTGTATGTCAAGGTAATCAAATGTAAATTTATGTGAGCAGTAATGTTTGGAACCCCGCTATCAGAGGTGAAAGAGAAGGAGTTTGGAGAGGTCATTAGCGACCACCTCAACATTACGAGACAATATCCAGTCCTGGGTGAAAAAGTCAGCGATATGCTTGGTTTCTTCTTCGAATTTTGTGGATGGAATGGTGTTTTGTCGACTAGTATAATCACAGTGACAAACCACATTTTTTTTTTTTTTGGGTCAAGTCACAGTTTCGTTCAGTGTAGAACTTAATAAAGTCATAACTGGAGGAAGCTCAAGCAAAAAGTTGTCTTAATATAACCATGTTCTGCAATGTATCTTTTTGTTCATATCTAAATTTTGTTTTGTTAAAGAAGAGAAAGTTAACTCTCATATTTTAGGGTGCCTCCTTGTTATGCATAATTTATGCAGTTATCAAATAACATAGAATATGAGTATAAACTAAAAAAGATAAGCAGTAATTCGAGGGTAAAGGTGAGAACACTCTGCTCACAACATACTGCACCTAGGCTTGTCTCTGAGGCTGAGCGATGCACATAGGTAGGTCTCCTCACACTTTTAAAACGAGCCTACAGGAAAAGGCTCATAAATTATTTCATGGTGCACGAGGTGATTTTTTTTTTTAACACACCGGCCTTTTCACACCGAGGTAGAGTTCCTCCCAAAGAGAGGAAACACTTTCACCGTCCCTCATCAAATCCTTTTCTTGCCAGAAGTCCGCTGACATCACTGTTCAGATGGCCCTCCGACTGTAACATCCCCCACCCCATCTTCAGAGTTCAGTAGTTGTATCTACCACCTCCAGGACTCTAGTCCGGCTAAAGGGTTTCTCCTGAATTCCTTTATAAATGTCAAGTCACAAAAACCACTTGCCTCCATTCACTCCTATCCAACACACTCACACAAGCTTGTTGGATGTCCTCTGGCACTCAAAACCTTCTCTTTTTTGCAACCAAGATTTATACACACACTTAAATATTCTATTTTGTTGCATCGTCTCTGAAAGTCCAAAAGCACCTCATTATCGGCTCCTCGGCCCTACGAATAATACTTTTGATAACCCAACACCTTCTTCTAATCCCCAACAAATTCTCAGCGTAATATTTACATGACACATTGCCCTCAAACACGGCATCTCCAGTCTCCGACCTCCTCGATGCAACCTTTAAAACTAATGCTTCGCAAATTTAACGGTGTTGGTACCACTATACTCTGAAACATTCCCTCTTTACCTCAATTGGTAAAGTTCTTTGTCTCCACTGATTTCTCATCATTTTTTCCTTTGTTAGTTCTGTGGTTCACCTCATCTTATACAGACATAAGAACATAAGAAAGAAGGAACACCGCAGCAGGCCTACTGACCCATGCGAGGCAGGTCCAATTCTCCCACCGGCTTAAGCCAATGCCTTGACCTAACCAACTTGACCTACCAACTGACAAGTCCGCTCCAAAGTATTTGAACATATTTGATTCCTAAATACTTCCTTTCCCTACGTGATATCATGCTGGAAATGATTCTACTGGCTATCTACTTCCCAGATTAAGGAAGATAGAAAGAGGCTTAGCAATATTGATAAAAAAATTAATAAGAGTAACAGAAATTGAAATTCAAGCCACATAAAATGCTGAGCGCTCAGTAACAAAATAATAGATGGGAGAGAGAAGAGTTTAATAAGGTAACTATGTAATTATATGATATAGGATTAAAAATAAATGTGGAAAGGTTTTGTAATTGGAGATCTAAACAACAAAGAAATAAATTGGCAGAGTACTTGGCTGGAATTGTATATCAATGATATGATGTATATAATGACGTTGTTGATACAACATACAATGGAAGTGACAAGAGTGAGCGATGACAACAGACCGTCAGTATTAGACATAGTATTTACTCGAACAGAGAAGAAATTTTCAACATTAACAAACTGCTCGGATGATTTGTTGGGATAAACAGGGAGAAACAACTCGAGATGCATAGTTCAAGGTTAAGACATAGATAAGCCACTAGGATATCAGGAAATACTTCTTTAGCTGTTGTGGTCAGGGAGCAGAATGACATGAACGAAGAAGTGGCCGAGGTAGGCTTCATATATAGTTTTAAGAACATGACAGGGCCCACGAGGCTAGGTGGGAGAGAATTTGCCAAGACTCGACCCTTCAACTCTTCCTCCATTGCATACACTCACTGTGATGATTATACTAGATCTGAAGAACCATTCTCTGGTTATGTTAGCAGGGGCCAAGAACACTTACTTCAACTGCAAGTTGACAGAGTGACCTCAAGCAGCAGTAAAGCAGCGAAACATTGCTCAGTTTCTCCAGATTTTCCAGAAACGACATTGTTGTTGTTGCCAGTGTTTTTTGTTTTTTTCTTCAATAAGATTTTGTTTGTTTGTTTTCCAAATAAGTGCGTATAGTTTGTGTCCCCCTCTGGAAAATATTTTTTCTTTTATCACCGGTCACTATGCTTTATTAAAGGAAACCTCTCAGCCACTGTAATAATGAGGTGCTCCAGGAGCGTCTTTAAAATCTAAATGCAGAACCACTTATTCATTTCTTTCATGAAGCAGAAAATCGGAATATTTTTTAGCTAGAATTTTTCTCTAATGGCTTTTTCCACAGTTTTCACTGCGGTTTTCAGTGTTTTACATGTGTAGTTCACGCGATCTTCCCTGCCGCTTTCTCTATTTTTTTTTGTTTGTGTTTTCCAGTTTACCCTCTAGTAGGGTAATCCCGAAAATGTTCCCACAGGATCAGCTGGTTCTTCTCAACATTGTTATATGATAAATGGTGCTAACTCTCCTGGTGCTGTTACCTTCTGCTTGACATTCAGTAGTAGCCTCTTTTTTTTTTCTTCGGTTATTTATTCTATCCTGCTTAATATTTCAGGATCTAAGTTGTACTGGTGTGTGTGTATGTGTATGTGTGTGTGTGTGTGTGTGTGTGTGTGTGTGTGTGTGTGTGTGTGTGTGTGTGTGTGTATGTGTGTGTGTTTGGTGAGTGTGTGAGGTGTTGTATACTCTGGTGAAAGACTTTCCAGTGGATGTGTTGGTCACTGGTCATGTTGATGGTATGAATCGCTTGGTAACTCTGCCCTAAGGACCCCATTCAGGCTTCATTTCTCTTCAAAAAAATTCATTTGCATTATTTCTCTTTATCATCATTTCATACCTAAAGTGTAGGATATTTTGAGAAGTCATTCTGAGAAGTCATGCTGTAATATTTTAGAATAATTATCCGGATGGTAAGATAATATGTTGGAGTATTGCAAAGACTGATGCCAGCCGGATAGTGTCCTGGAAAGTCAACTTCTCAAATGAAAGAATGATATTGTATTGCCTGTTTTTTTTTCTGGATAAAAGCATGTAAACTTAATGAGCTCCTCTTCTCGGTGTATCGGGATCTATGGAAGAATATTTTTTCAATTGTTGGAGGAGGCTGTAGACCGACAGTATACCTAATAGTACTGGAAACGTGAACAATGTTTTGCGCCGGTGTACAATGTACATTTTAAAGTTTATTGCAATCAGGATGATGGCAAACAATGTATCTTGAGCGAAAATATCATCACTAATGACAGATTGAGGGAAATACAGTTAGAAAACTGGAGGTACTACAAAATGTGTTATGATGCAGTGATCTTTTGGAAATGTGATAACGAACTGCCTGAGTGGTCTGAGATCCTTCTTGTGGTTATAGCTAACACAGCTTTACTGCTTTATGAAATTCAACGACAAGAACTTCATACAAAAAAACTGAGACTGAAGAAAAATAATGGTCTTGTCCTGTTTCCTGACAAACATTACCAACCAACAAACCAGTAATAACGGAGGGTGCAACGGACAAGTAGAAACAGCAGCAGTCAAAACACACAGCAGTAGGGTTCCCTGAGCTTCCGGTAGTGCTTACTGCCATTGCACTTCCTAACATCGTCTGCTGGTACGTAGCTGCCACACCCTTCGAGCCCAGTGGGGCGGGCAAGTGGCAGTCCAAGGTGCCTAGCTTCTCCCTGTGAGCCGCAAGAGGACAGGGAATGGGGTTAGGCCTGGGAAAAATTGGTCCCAGACGCTGAAGAGGTACTTGTACCTCTCTTTCCACGAAAGACATTAGTCAAAACACTACGCGATAAGGAGCCAAGGCCTGGTCACCAAATGGAAAAGGCCCGAGCCGGGACATTACCGACGAACCTCAGACAGACAAATAGTAATAATTAAAAAAAAATAATGTAAACATGAGCCTTTCACATTTCCAATTCTTGAATAAATTCTAAAAGAAAAAAAAATGGAAGGATAAAAAGTAGTATTCAGTGTCAGTGAAAGGAATGCAAAGAAGTATTGTGATTCACACACACACACAAAGAGCGAGAGCTACTTTCGGGACGAGGCTCAAATTCTCATGTTGTGAGAAGTGCTCATGTGCCGAGGCTAGTGTTGACCTACACGGGAAGAGAGAACAATGTTTGGTGGAGGAGACTCGTGAGGGCACGGAGCGCAAACCATTTCTCAAATGGAAAGTTTTCGTTTTCCAACACGTTGCAGTCAGTTTCTGGACGATCTAAACCGACTCCAGAATTAAATATTATTTGTTTTAATTTAATTAAGGATAGCTTGTGTTAGATTATATTAGGATAATTTAAAATATTATAACACTATATTTGGTATACTTGAGAAGATAACTATTGATGTAAAGCTGTGCCAACATGCATCGATAACGGGAGCATGATGTAGGGTGAATTGGATATCCCTTAAAAGAAGAAGGATGCAGGGTGATTTACGCATTGATAGAAGGATACAGGGTTGCTTGAGTATGCCTTAAAAAAGAGAATAATCATAGTTACTTAGACGTGGTTGGAGAGAAAGATAGGAATGTGAGGCATGGAAATACCTCGGGGAGAGGAGACGGATGTGAGGTGACTTAGACATGTTTTGAGAGAAAAATGAATGATGGATCGAAACGGATATGCTTTGATATGAGAAAGATGTGGCGTTCTTTGAACATGTCTCGAGATGAGAAGGATATGGGCTGGCTTGGACATGCCTCGGTACTAGACAGATGTTTGATTTCTTGGGTATGTCTTGATACGAGATATATACGGGATTGCTTGGACATGCCTCGATATACGGGATTAACCAAACCATACCACGGGTGGGGTTTGAACCTGCGATCTCAGAACTCCAAACCGTCGCGTTAGCCACTGGGCCAGCTGGTTATATACGGGATCGCTTGGACATGCCTCGATACGAAATGGATGTGGGATTGCTTGGACATCCCTCGGGAGAAGAAGAAAGTTGTGAGGTGTTATGGACATGTCTTAAGAATCGGTGATTATAGAAAGCAAAGTGACAGACAAAACTTTAAGTGAGTGACAGAATAAAAATATATGAGGAGAGCGGCAGAGTTAACCTGGGATGCTGGGGAATATTTCGTCTCTCTTACGGTGAGCTATCTAAGTCAAATTGTTAATGAAATTTTCCTTATTTTAGCAGTGGTTTCGAAATTTTTTTTATTGCCACACCTGCCTCGTCAGGATGGTCAGAATAAGTGTGTGATAGAAAGTGTGTTAGTTATGATAAGAATGTGTGTTAGTGATTGTCAGAAAACATATTAGGTTTTTCTTCATCCGATGTCATTTGACGATCCTCGATACTTTCTCTCTCTAGTAATATTTTATTCTGGTGTCATATGCTTTCTATGAAACCTCAAACTCGTCTATGTATTAATATGCTTCACGACAGCTTTACTGAAGTGTTGTCAATCTCTTGTCACTAATGTTGACAAGCTCATGTCAGCAGAAAGCTAATGTTGACAAGCTCATGTCAGCAGAAAGCTAATGTTGACAAGCTCATGTCAGCAGAAAGCTAATGTTGACAAGCTCATGTCAGCAGAAAGCTAATGTTGACATGTTTATGTCAGCAACATGCTCATGTTGGCAAGCTTATGTCAGCAGCAAGCTAGTGTTAGTAAGTTTGTCAGCAGTAAGATAATGAAGATTGAGACACTTATGCAGCATATGGGAATCTTTATTCAGGAAACGTTTCGCCACACAGTGGCTTCATCAGTCCAATACAAAGAGAAAGGCGTAAGGAGAGGAGGAGTATGAGGTAATCAGTCCCTCAGCCTGGAGTCGATGTGTCGATGGAGTGAACACATCGACTCCAGGCTGAGGGACTGATTACCTCATACTCCTCCTCTCCTTACGCCTTTCTCTTTGTATTGGACTGATGAAGCCACTGTGTGGCGAAACGTTTCCTGAATAAAGATTCCCATATGCTGCATAAGTGTCTCAATCTTCAACTTGTCGGTTTTTCAAACCATTCATCACAGTAAGATAATATTGACAAACTCGTGTCAGCAACACACTAAAATTGATAGGCTTATATCAGCAACCTAATGTAGGTAAGCTGATGTCAGTAGTACCTAATCAATCTACTCGCCCTCGCGGAGAGATCCGGTCTATGACCAGGTCTGACGGTGCATCAAGGTCGGATCAACTAGGCTGTTACTGCTGGCCACAAGAAATCCAATGCACGAACCAGAGCTCTGCTTAGTTCCCTCTTGAAGACAGATAGGGTCTATTGGTAATCCCCCCTTATGTATGATGGGATGTTGAACAGCTTTGGGCCTCTGATGCTTTTTACATTTTCTGATAGTGCACTCTCCCTTGCTTTGCATTGGGGGATGTTGCACCGTGCGTCTGCCGAGTTTTTCACTTTCATTGGAAGTGATTTCTGTGTTCACATTTTGGACCAGTCTCTAGGATTCTCCAAATGTAAATTATGACGTGCCTTTTTCTCCTGTGCTCTAAGGAGTACAGATCTAGGGTCTTAAAACGTTCTCGGTATTTAGGCGCTTTACTGAACGATTTCGTGTGGTGAAGGTCCTCTGTACTTTCCCCAGATCTGAAATTTCGCCTGCTTTGAATATGGCTGTTAGTGTCCAGCAGGATTTCAGCTTAGAGAGAACAAGTGACTTAAAGAGGATCATCACTTGTCAGTTCTCTTTGTCAGCAGGAAGCAAACATTTACAAGTTATCGTCAGTAGCACGTTAACGTTGCCAATATCATGTCAGTAGCACAATTACGCTGACAATCCCACGTTAGTAGCACACAAACATTGATAAGCTCACGTCAGTAGCATAAAAATAAATTTATAACACTAAATTGAGTAGAGACAAGATGTTTCCACCAGCCGCTAACGAAAATAATGAAAACAATACATGACGCAAGTAACACCACCGGAAATTAACGTCCTGAATATAATGAAAGACAGCATATGTGATGTGTTTTATGCAATAACGACATAAGAAAAGCAACAGCTAAGCCAGACTTATCATTCACCTCATCTTTCTGGCGTATCTGTACCAGGGTTGGCGAAGCGAGTCTCCAGATGACTGAGGATGATGGATAATGACATCAGATACCATCCCTGAGATGGCACACTTGCCTGTATCTGCCTGCCTGCAGTGTCCGAGATCTGATATTAACAGAGGGATGTAATGCTCTTGGAACTTTTATTTCTCTTGTCACATAAACTGAAAAGTGAAAGGCAGATGGAGCATCCTTCTCGCTCTCTGCTGATCTCAGATCTTCTTCGCCTCTCTTTTTGAACTGCATCCTTATTGTTCGTCTACTGACGTCACTTCCTAACTAGCATGAGATGAAAAGTATTTCCTGAGTTTTTTTCTTTGCGCATTCTGACTTTTAGCTTCCAATTCTCCCTTTTCGAACTCTCTCCTTTTGATTCGTCTTCTGTCTTTCCCTGTCGAGGTCTCTTAGTAATTTTGATTTAATTATCAAGTCGCTTCTAGCTTTCTCGTCTTCTTGTGTAGACAAATTTATTTCCAGCAATCTCTCCTCTTATCAAGGAAATATCTCCGGTCACAACCCTCTGCATTTTTCTTAATTTAGATGGTGCTTAATTAACTGTTGGCTCTACGCTAGTTTCGCGTAACCTGTAGCAGAATTACCATACCATGAATTTACGGCCGTAAATATTTCTTTATAGAGATTTATTATTGAGGTTCTTAAGTTTAACAACCTTGCATATGTCGCGGAAGTAATTTGAGAGATGTGCTTCTCTGGTGATGTGCTTGCTATTAATATTACTCAAAAATCCTGTTCCTTGTTTTGCGCCCTAGGCTCTAATAGCGTCAAGTCTTTTCTGGTCTCGTGTTATCTTACGCGTATAATTTTACATTTATTGACCATTCCTGCAGTCTGTCCAGATCTCCCCTGCTTCCATTTGTAAATATATTACTGTGTGTGTGTGTGTGTGTGTGTGTGTGTGTGTGTGTGTGTGTGTGTGTGTGTGTGTGTGTGTGTGTGTGTGTGTGTGTAGGTAGAACAACCACTGTGAAAAATTAGTGGAATTCCAAGCGCTTTCGTGATTTCTCACATATTGTTCCTTAATAATGTGAGAAATTACGAAAGCACTTGCAATTTTACTTTTTTTCACAGTGGTTGTTCTGCACACACACACACACACTTTACCAGAAAGATGCGTACACGTTTTACTGTCATTTTATATATATATATATATATATATATATATATATATATATATATATATATATATATATATATATATATATATATATATATATATATATATATATATATATATATATATATATGCAATAAGATCACAGTAAACAGGTGATTTCAAAACATGCAAAACAACCACTATGAAAGAATAGAGAAATTCCAAGCGCTTTCGTGACTACTCACATTATCAAGGAACTATGAAAGTAAAGCATCCAAGGAAGCTATATAAGGGGTCCGGCCAGCACCCCACTATCAGATCCCACAACGGTTAAACACGTGACGCGCGGCGACCCAACTTGGATAGGTCCCTTGCACAACTCACCCCAAGCTATTCTACCCAAGAAAATTTAAAAATTATTATTTGTCCAGTGTATTATTAAATTCTTCCCAAATTCTATTAATTATAAATGGATCTAATTTATATAAACCAAAGGAAATATTCATATTATTGTCAAAACTGCTTTTTATGAAACAAGATTCAATTATATTCCTGTCGACCATGGACTTGCTTGATACTACTTTCTCAACTTTTTGAAAATCAATTGGATGGTTAAAATCTCTTACATGAATAAATAGAGCATTGGAATCTTGTCCAGTTCTAATGCTATATTTATGTTGTTTTAATCTTAGTTCGAGATTTTTACCAGTTTGACCGTAATAAACTTTATCGCAAATTTTACAAGGAATCTTATAGACACATCCATCAGCATTTTGGGGGGAATTCTTTATCAAAAGTTTTTTCACTGTATCAAGATTTTTGAATACAACTTTAATATTAAAAGTCTTAAGAAGAGAAGGCATATCAACCAAGTTTTCATGGTAAGGGAGAACCAACATATTTTTAGTTGAATAAGGCTGGTTGTCCCTTTTTGGATTATAAAAAGTGTTTCTAGCAACTTTAAAAGATTTATCAATTACATTTCTTGGGTATTTTAAATCATTACCTATTTCATAAATTTTGGATATTTCTTCATCTATGAACTCAGGACTACAAATTCGTAAAGCTCTCAAAAACATTGATGAGAAAACAGACAGTTTGACTCTATCTTGATGCGAGGAATAATAGTGGACATAGGAACAGTTATTTGTAGGTTTTCTGTAAATTTTAAATTTGAATTCATTATTACCCTTAATAATTAAAACATCTAGAAAAGGCAATGAGTTATTTTCTTCAAACTCAACAGTAAAGTTTATAGAATGGGCTAAGCTATTTAATTTTCCAAGGAAATGGTGTATATCTACATTTTTGGGCATAAGACACAAAATATCATCAACATATCTGAACCATTTAGCTCTATTAGGGAGGATTGTGTTAAGCAACCTTGTTTCAAAAAATTCCATGTATAGGTTACTAAGAACAGGTGAAAGAGGATTTCCCATTGCCATACCAAACTTCTGAGTGTAAAACTTATCATTAAATACAAATTTTGCATCAACAATGCAAAGTTTAATAAGTTTAATGATAGTAGGAACTGGCAATGGTAAATCATAGTTAACGAGTTCTTCAGATAAGAAACTTAATAAATCATCAACAGGAACTTTCGTAAACAAGGAAGTAACATCAAAACTAACCATGTTAAAATCATTTAAGTCAGTCAAGGAGCTTAATTTATCAACCAAGTCTATGTTGTTTTTAACATTAAAGTTAGAAATTTTGCCAACAATAGGGCTCAAAATATCAACAAGCCATTTGGATAATTTATATGAAACTGACCCTATGGAGCTAATAATTGGTCTGACTGGATTCCCTAGTTTGTGTGTTTTTATTAGTCCATACATGTAAGGCAAAGATGGATTAGTGGAAGTAAATTGTTTGACTAATTCATCTTTGCCTTTCAGTAGAAGTTTTATTGTTTTATTGAAATTGCTGTTAACGGTTTCTAGGGGATTTTTCCTAAGTTTAGAATAGGTTTCAGTATCATCTAAGAGATTATTCATTTTTTCTTGGTAATCATTTTCTTTCATAATTACTATTGCATTTATTTTGTCTGCTTTAGTAAGGCGCAAATTTTTATTGTTATTAAGTGTATCATAAGACTTAAAGAATCTTTGAGGGCAATTGGGAATGTTTGGTTTTAACATAGAGCTATATACCATTCCTTTACTAATATTAATTTCATCAGAGGATAAATCAGAAAATTTTTCAAAGTTACAAAAGGCTTTTGCAATTTCAACATTATTAAATTTTTTTGAAGTTGCAAAACTTAGGCCAAAACCTAGAGCAGCAGTTGTATGTTTGTCTAAAATTTCATCTGATAAGTTAATTACAAAATTTTTATTAGCATGCTTTGTCCAATCACTATTTTCAATTAAAATGTCTAATTTTATTTGTAGTTTGCTCTTGAGTTCATTACAAATTCTTCTGAGTTTATTATAGCAATGATCCAACATACTGTGTTTCCATTCTGATGGCATAGCCTGATTAAAAGAGTATTTTTTGTTTCTCAATATTTTGAATGCTTCCTTCTCCTGTATTTTAGTTATTTCAATATGTTTCTGAAGAATAATTCTCATAAAATCATCAAAAGGACGATCTCTCATGTCAAGGAGTCTATTGGGTAAAAGAGACTTGGGCAGAACTTGTTCATTTAAACAATTTTTTAAAAAATTAAGTCGAATTTTTAACTTGTGGGACTTGATCAGTGCAGAAGAAAACTGTGAAACAAAAGATATATGATTAGGAAAGCTTATCGAGAACATTCTGAAGAGTCGTGTGGTAGCCAGGTTCATGCAAGTAGGTCTTGCCTTCATGTGTGTCTGGGAGTAGTACGTCTGTGAAGCCACAGGTGTCAGGTGAAGGGAAGCAGGAGACGGGGGGGAGGTGAGTGTACCAGTGTGTGTGTGTGTGTGTGTGACGCAAGTCCAGGGAGTACTCTACCTGGTGCCATAAATCACAGTATATCCGTGACAGCACCTGTGCAAAAATTACTGCGATTACCACTAGTCAGTGCCATGGTTATTCGGGTCTCTATTGTCACCTCTACTCCCGCACCGCCACCACTACCACCATACCCACCTCCACAACACAACCCCACTCCTACACATGATCACGGCTTTTCATCGTGGCCCGGATCTTCTACCACACTCACGCAACTCACCACCGCCATCACCACCACATCACTCACAAATTTCATATTGCGTTAATAAATACATGAATATTTATTGTACGTATATATCATTGTTACTTGAGAGTCACTGTCGTCCAACACTTGCCTCGCTGACTTGTTACTTTCCACACAGTTCCTATAAAAGATAAATATTGCAAGTGTAGAGAATAGGAATAAAGACAAAACTATTTAAATATCTAAGAGATATTTTGCTAGAAATTAAGACACGTAATAAAAAAACAAGATTTTAGTTAATATCTTACTTGTGAGGCCACACTAGGAGCGTTCTTCATTTACTCCGCTGTCTTTCATGGTCAGAAATAATAATTCAGATTCAGAGGACTACAGATATAAGAGCTGAGAGAATGCAGTAGAGATGCTGGTGTAAAATGATGCCATCATACGACTAACAACAGAAATGGGAGAAATTTTCCTGTTTCTTCCCTGACAAATTAAATTTCACTAACCAACACAGTAAGTATGAATGTGAAAGGAAGAATCCAGTGATATGGAGGAAAAATGGCTTCAGTTTCTAGAATAATGCATTATATAGGATGAGTAAGAACATTGAAGTGTAATAAACAATTGTCATTACAAATAAAAAAAAACACGTTTACAGGAACAAAGCTTCAGAAAAATCTGTGTATGTCGCCTCCAGCTGAAATCTGATAATTTACTGAAAAAGGTCTCAGTGAATTAGACATCAAAATTTACAGAGCTTCTCTGTGTTTGTCTATATATGACCATTTATCTTTGAAGGCTGTGTTCAGAAAATTTACGCATGTAACACATATAGGTGACACTAGGCTACGGTGCACCTGCCGTGTTCTTTACATTATAACACTCCACCAGAACGATTAACATTCAACTTTCTCTTTTATCGATAAAGAAGAAAAAACGTTTCACAAAAAATCTTTACATAGAGAAATAAGTCAGAGCATTGTCTCAAAACGGCACCTAAAACCATTGTAATCATTGTATTGTCTAAAACTGAAACCAGAACCATTGTACTGCACCTCTTGCTACTCCTTTCCCCCTTAGAACACAATGGTTTAGCTTGGCTGCGCAGCACAAAAGATTATGAAAAAAATTAACGAAAAGTATTAAATGACAATAAGTGTCATATGAAAGCCAAAGCAACACATGATATTAAATTTATTTCGCAGTTATGAGAAGTAATAACATCGAGGAAGTTATACCCAACAATTTGCACCGAGCTGTTATTATCCTTGTAGTAATATTTTTTGAATAAGAGATCATTACGTGTATAAATTCCGAAATTAATTTACCACGTTAAATTTGCAGAGATTTATCTCTCTCTCTCTCTCTCTCTCTCTCTCTCTCTCTCTCTCTCTCTCTCTCTCTCTCTCTCTCTCTCTCTCTCTCTCTCTCTCTCTCATTCTCTCACTTTCCCTCACTCGCTTTTAGAAAGAGTTTTACAAGGTTAGGTTAAGGTGCCAAACCGAATTTACAAGCTAAGAGCTGTTACCTACATCAGCTTATTTGAAAGTCATTTTATTGTTGAGACATATGAATAGGGAACAGAATGAAGTTAGAGCCATCTGTTGGCCAGCGATTTCGTTTGTTTAACTTATTTTATTTCGATGATGTCATTATGGTGTAAGAACATGTAATAGACACGAGTCATCCTGGGAATAAATGATCTCAGATAAAGCGCTGTTCTGGAGAAGATTACAGTCAGTGAAGCTGCTGCTTGCTGCCCGTCTTGTTGTGTGGAAGCTCACTTATTTTGCTGGGCTTCTCAAGCGGCGTGCTAAAGGATCAGGGGTTCGATTCCCGGCCATGAGCAGTATTGCTAATTGCTTAAATGCATTCATATATATATATATATATATATATATATATATATATATATATATATATATATATATATATATATATATATATATATATATATATATATATATATATATATATATACATACATATATATACACACATATATATATATATATATATATATATATATATATATATATATATACATATACATATATATATATATATATATATATATATATATATATATATATATATATATATATATATACATATATATATATATATATATATATAAATATATATATTTATATATATATAAATATATATATCTTTATATATATATATATATATATATATATATATATATACATATATATACATATATATGTATATATATATACATATATATGTATATATACATATATACATATATATATATACATATATATATATATATATATATATATATATATATATGTTCATATATATATATATATATATATATCCAGACTTGAGTCCTGGAGATGGGAAGTACAGTGCCTGTGAAGAGAGTGTGAAGGTACGGAGTTTATACTCTTGGAAAATCGTACAATTACTGGAAGGGGAGATATGATTGAAGTATCGAAAAAAGAAAATCATAATGAAAAAGAGAATATATAAAAGTGTTGAAAATATCTAAGCAAGACACGTGTCGCAGTTGGACAAACAGATTTTGAAAGGAAATAGGAAAGCACTGCTTTGGCAATAGAGTTGTAGGTGAGTGAAACATTCTCTCATGTAGTACCACTGAAGAGAGAATTCTGGGCAACTTCAAAAATAGGTTTGACAGATACATATGGGGAAATGGGTAGATGGGGTTAGACCTGCCTAGCATGGGCAAGTAGATCTACTCAGTACTGTGTTATTTATCTTTCTATAATATCTGAATGTTTACCTTCAAATTTACGCACATAATGTGGTATAAAGCAAACCTATCATCTTAACAAGGTTTTCCCAACATTATATATATATATATATATATACATATATAGTAATATATATATATATATATATAAATATATATATATAAATATACATATATATATATACATATATATATATACATATACTATATATATATATACATGTATATATATATTATATATATATACATGTATATGTCGTGCCGAATAGGCAGAACTTGCGATTTTGGCTTAAATAGCAACGCTCATCTTGCCATACAGGACAAGCGAAAATTTGTGTATGCAATAATTTCGCCAAAATCATTCTGAACCTAACGAAAAAAATATATTTCACTGTGTTTGTTTAGTATTAAATTATTGTAAACAAATCTAAAATATATTTAGTTGGGTTAGGCTAAAATAAATTGTTCTTGTTATAATTAGGTTAGGTAAGTTTTCTAAGATTCTTTTGGTGCAAAATTAAAAATGTTTACACTAACATTAATGAAAAAAATATATCTTTAAACGTATAAGAGAAAATTTTAGAAAGGACTTAATTTTAAATGAGTTCTTGCTAATTGACCAGTTTTACATATTCGGCACGACACACACGCACACACACACACACACACACACACACACACACACACACACACACACATATATATTTATATATATATATATATATATAGATATATATATATATATATATATATATATATATATATATATATATATATATATATATATATATATATATATGTGTGTGTGTGTGTGTGTGTGTACTCACCTAGTTGTACTCACCTAGTTGAGGTCGAGGAGGTCGAGGAGGTCGAGTCTGAGCTCCTGGCCCCGCCTCTTCACTGATCGCTACTAGGTCACTCTCCCTGAGCCGTGAGCTTTATTATACCTCTGCTTAAAGCTATGTATGGATCCTGGCTCCACTACATCGCTTCCCAAACTATTCCACTTACTGACTACTCTGTGGCTGAAGAAATACTTCCTAACATCCCTGTGATTCATCTGTGTCTTCAGCTTCCAACTGTGTCCCCTTGTTACTGTGTCCAATCTCTGGAACATCCTGTCTTTGTCCACCTTGTCAATTCCTCTCAGTATTTTGTATGTCGTTATCATGTCCCCCCTATCTCTCCTGTCCTCCAGTGTCGTCAGGTTGATTTCCCTTAACCTCTCCTCGTAAGACATACCTCTTAGCTCTGGGACTAGTCTTGTTGCAAACCTTTGCACTTTCTCTAGTTTCTTCACGTGCTTGGCTAGGTGTGGGTTCCAAACTGGTGCCGCATACTCCAATATGGGCCTAACGTACACGGTGTACAGGGTCCTGAATGATTCCTTATTAAGATGTCGGAATGCTGTTCTGAGGTTTGCTAGGCGCCCATATGCTGCAGCAGTTATTTGGTTGATGTGCGCTTCAGGAGATGTGCCTGGTGTTATACTCACCCCAAGATCTTTTTCCTTGAGTGAGGTTTGTAGTCTCTGACCCCCTTGACTGTACTCCGTCTGCGGCCTTCTTTGCCCTTCCCCAATCTTCATGACTTTGCACTTGGTGGGATTGAACTCCAGGAGCCAATTGCTGGACCAGGTCTGCAGCCTGTCCAGATCCCTTTGTAGTTCTGCCTGGTCTTCGATCGAGTGAATTCTTCTCATCAACTTCACGTCATCTGCAAACAGGGACACCTCAGAGTCTATTCCTTCCGTCATGTCGTTCGCAAATACCAGAAACAGCACTGGTCCTAGGACTGACCCCTGCGGGACCCCGATGGTCACAGATGCCCACTCTGACACCTCGCCACGTACCATGACTCGCTGCTGTCTTCCTGACAAGTATTCCCTGATCCATTGTAGTGCCTTCCCTGTTATCCCTGCTTGGTCCTCCAGTTTTTGCACCAATCTCTTGTGTGGAACTGTGTCAAACGCCTTCTTGCAGTCCAAGAAAATGCAATCCACCCACCCCTCTCTCTCTTGTCTTACTGCTGTCACCATGTCATAGAACTCCAGTAGGTTTGTGACACAGGATTTCCCGTCCCTGAAACCATGTTGGCTGCTGTTGATGAGATCATTCCTTTCTAGGTGTTCCACCACTCTTCTCCTGATAATCTTCTCCATGATTTTGCATACTATACATGTCAGTGACACTGGTCTGTAGTTTAATGCTTCATGTCTGTCTCCTTTTTTAAAGATTGGGACTACATTTGCTGTCTTCCATGCCTCAGGCAATCTCCCTGTTTCGATAGATGTATTGAATATTGTTGTTAGGGGTACACATAGCGCCTCTGCTCCCTCTCTCAATACCCATGGGGAGATGTTATCTGGCCCCATTGCCTTTGAGGTATCTAGCTCACTCAGAAGCCTCTTCACTTCTTCCTCGGTTGTGTGCACTGTGTCCAGCACTTGGTGGTGTGCCCCACCTCTCCGTCTTTCTGGAGTCCCTTCTGTCTCCTCTGTGAACACTTCTTTGAATCTCTTGTTGAGTTCTTCACATACTTCACGGTCATTTCTTGTTGTCTCTCCTCCTTCCTTCCTTAGCCTGATTACCTGCTCCTTGACTGTTGTTTTCCTCCTGATGTGGCTGTACAACAGTTTCGGGTCAGATTTGGCTTTCGCTGCTATGTCATTTTCATATTGTCTTTGGGCCTCCCTTCTTATCTGTGCATATTCGTTTCTGGCTCTACGACTGTTCTCCTTATTCTCCTGGGTCCTTTGCCTTCTATATTTCTTCCATTCCCTAGCACACTTGGTTTTTGCCTCCCTGCACCTTTGGGTAAACCATGGGCTCATCCTGGCTTTTTCATTAATCCTGTTACCCTTGGGTACAAACCTCTCCTCAGCCTCCTTGCATTTTGTTGCTACATATTCCATCATCTCATTAACTGGCTTCCCTGCCAGTTCTCTGTCCCACTGAACCCCGTTCAGGTAGTTCCTCATTCCTGTGTAGTCCCCTTTCTTGTAGTTTGGCTTCATTCGTCCTGGCCTTCCTGCTTCTCCCTCCACTTGTAGCTCTACTGTGTATTCGAAGCTTAAAACCACATGGTCACTGGCCCCAAGGGGTCTTTCATATGTGATGTCCTCGATATCTGCACTACTCAAGGTGAATACTAAGTCCAGCCTTGCTGGTTCATCCTCTCCTCTCTCTCTTGTAGTGTCCCTTACGTGTTGGCACATGAAGTTTTCCAGTACCACCTCCATCATCTTAGCCCTCCATGTATCTTGGCCCCCATGTGGGTCCAAGTTCTCCCAATCGACCTCCTTGTGGTTAAAGTCACCCATGATCAGGAGCTTTGCCCTGCATGCATGAGCTCTTCTGGCCACTCTAGCCAGTGTGTGTGTGTGTGTGTGTGTGTGTGTGTGTGTGTGTGTGTGTGTGTGTGTGTGTGTGTGTGTGTGTGTGTGTGTGGGGTGTTAATGTTGCAGTTTAAAAACTGTAGTGTAAAGCACCCTTCTGGCAAGACAGTGATGGAGTGAATGATGGTGAAAGTTTTTCTTTTTCGGGCTACCCTGCCTTGGTGGGAATCGGCCAGTGAGATAATGTGATAATGTGAAATATGTATATATATATATATATATATATATATATATATATATATATATATATATATATATATATATATATATATATATATATATATATATATATATATATATATATATATATATATATATATATATATATACATACATACATATATATATATATATATATATATATATATATATATCTATATATATATATATATATACATACATATATATATAAATATATATATATATATATATATATATATATATATATATATATATATATATATATATATATATATATATATATATATATATATATATATATATGCAATAATTTCGCCAAAATCATTCTGAACCTTACGAAAAAAATATATTTCACTGTGTTTGTTTAGTATTAAATAACTGTAAATAAATCTAAAATATATTTAGTTGGGTTAGGCTAAAATAAATTGTTGTTGTTATAATAAGGTTAGGTAAGTTTTCTAAGATTCTTTTGGTGAAAAGTTAAAAATTTTTTACATTAACATTAATGAAAAAAATATATCTTTAAACGTATAAGAGAAAATTTCAGAAAGGACTTAATTTTAAATGAGTTCTTGCTAATTGACCAGTTTTACATATTCGGCACGACATATATATATATATATATATATATATATATATATATATATATATATATATATATATATATATATATATATATATATATATATATATATATATATATATATATGTATGTATATATATATATGTATATATATATATATATATATATATATATATATATATATATATATATATATATATGTATATATATATACATATATATATATATATATATATATATATATATATATATATATATATATATATATATATATATATATATATATATATATATATATATATATATATATATATATATATATATATATATATATATATATATGCAATAAGATCACAGTAAACACGTGATTTCAGAATATGCAAAACAACCACTCTGAAAGAATAGAGTAATTCCAAGCGCTTTCGTGACTACTCACATTATCATGGAACTATGAAAGTAAAGCATCCAAGGAAGCTATATAAGGGGTCTGGCCAGCACCTCACTATCAGATCCCACAACGGTTAAACACCTGACGCGCGCCGACCCAACTGACTAGGTCCTTTGCACAACTCACCCACAAACTATTCTACCCAAGAAAATTTAAAAATTATTATTTGTAAAGTGTATTATTAAATTCTTCGCAAATTCTATTAGTTATAACTGGATCTAATTTATATAAACCAAAGGAAATAGTCATATTATTGTCAAAACTGGTTTTTATGAAACAAGATTCTATTACATTCCTGTCGACCATGGACTTGCTTGATACTACTTTCTCAACTTTTTGAAAATCAATTGGATGGTTAAAATCTCTTACATGAATAAATAGAGCATTGGAATCTTGTCCAGTTCTAATGCTATATTTATGTTGTTTTAATCTTAGTTCGAGATTTTTACCAGTTTGACCGTAATAAACTTTATCGCAAATTTTACACATCCATCAGCATTTTGGGGGGAATTCTTTATCAAAAGTTTTTTTTACTGTATCAAGATTTTTGAATACAACTTTAATAATAAAATTCTTAAGAAGAGAAGGCATATCAACCAAGTTTTCATGGTAAGGGAGAACCAACATATTTTTAGTTGAATAAGGCTGGTTGTCCCTTTTTGGATTGTAAAAAGTATTTCTAGTAACTTTAAAAGATTTATCAATTACATTTCTTGGGTATTTTAAATCATTTCCTATTTCATAAATTTTGGATATTTCCTCATCTATGAACTCAGGACTACAAATTCGTAAAGCTCTCAAAAACATTGATGTGAAAACAGACAGTTTGGCTCTATCTTGATGCGAGGAATAATAGTGGACATAGGAACATGGGCATAAGTCCATGGTCGACAGGAATATAATTGAATCTTGTTTCATAAAAAGCAGTTTTGACAATAATATGCATATTTCCTTTGGTTTATATAAATTAGATCCATTTATAATTAATAGAATTTGTTAAGAATTTAATAATACACTGGACAAATAATAATTTTTAAATTTTCTTGGGTAGAATAGTTTGTGGGTGATTTGTGCAAAGGACCTATCCAGTTGGGTCGGCGCGCGTCAGGTGTTTAACCGTTGTGGGATCTGATAGTGAGGTGCTGGCCGGACCCCTTATATAGCTTCTTTGGATGCTTTACTTTCATAGTTCCTTGATAATGTGAGTAGTCACGAAAGCGCTTGGAATTTCTCTATTCTTTCAGAGTGGTTGTTTTGCACACACACACACATATATATATATATATATATATATATACATATATATATATATATATATATATATATATATATATATATATATATATATATATATATATATATATACATATATATATATATATATATATATATATATATATATATATATATATATATATATATATATATATATATATATATATATATATATATATATATATATATATATATATATATATATATATATATATATATATATATATACATATATATATATAACGTCCAGCTTGGCCTATTAAAATTTGTTTTTACCATAATTCCACGGAAATCGATCTGAACATTTTCAAAAATATATAAATCACTAATTTTACCAACAGAAAATAAATATAAATTAGCCTATAATATATACAGCACAATTAAGCTAAAAGAAATTGTTAGTTCATGGGAGGTTAGGTTTGGTCCTAAACATTTTTTTATATAACTGTTAATGAAGAAAATTAACTATCTTGCCTATTCGGCAAGTCCATGGTATCTTGTCAGAGTAGCACCGTGTTTGCCAACATTCCTTTAATTGAAACTACTGGGTTTCTGGACTACAGAGCTAGAAACAGTGATCGATGCAGCATCAAGAATTTCCTTTCCTCAATAAGGGCTCGAATATTACGTGCCAGGATTTTCCGTTCCTCGCCAGATGCCCCTGCTGTATATGGTCAGACCCACACACATTTTCCCAACCTCTTGTCATCACAGTCCACACACGGGATAATGCTGTGATACTCGTAGGTGTGATGATTATCTTCCTCACCAGGTCCCGGACCGTAGCAGCGCTCATCCTAAAACTTGGAGGGCCACTTGCCACGTTATTAGATGTATCTGTCATACTAAAAAACTGTTGACTACGTTCATAGGTGTCATGGATAGTGAAAAATATACACCAGTGTCAAATGTCAATTAAATTCATGCGAAAAGATATTCAAAAATTTATTTAAACAATGCGGCCGCGATATTTACATCCTATGAGTTAATGATGTTAAAATTTATTGATAATGTTAACTCTGGTTATTTCTATGTAAAAGTCTATCACATAAGCTAAATTGAAACGTTATTTGTTGATTCATATATATGACTGAGCACAGGGAGGTGAGCCTGGTAAAGTTGCTTAAACACTACAGGTTGGTTGAGGTCTCACCCAACACACACACAAACCGAGAACAAGTGCAACGCACATAAGAATGAGTATTAAAATTATGCAAAACTCGGCTCGTACACAAAGGATCACTTTAGCAAAACATATACAACTCTGAGGCTACACTGACCACATTTCTTACAATGTAGGCCAGAAATCCAGTAGTTTCAATATTTCAATCATGTTAGCAAACCCGGCGCCACACTGGCAAGAAAGTATGGACGCCTTATTAACCTGACACGTCCAGCACTTAACTTCTCTTCCCTAACATATTGATAACCTTCCACGCCCTGTATTGCAACCACGAAGCTCCAAGCAGGTCAGCATTTCTTAATAAAATGTTCTAGTATTACACAAGCTTTCTTATTCACTTCTATCTCATCTATGAATCTCATTTCTCTGTTTCACCTATTTGACTCGTGTGTCTTATCTCTCAAATCACAGAATGAAAGATTTTTGACCCATGACAAGCCAGCTCTAATACTAGCAGGCCAGTATGTTATCCACTGCAACATGATGGCCTAAAGATATTCATCCACCTAAGCATATTTTACACAAAGAAATATACGTCGTTGGTATGGTCCAGTGGATAGTGCACTGACCTAGTTTTAGGACCAGCTGGGCATAAGTTCAAACCCCGGTCATTCCGTTATTTATTTGCAATTGTGTTATTGCGATTATCTAAGCCTATATTTCACCTCTGGAAGTGCTAGCCAGACGAAATTCAAAAGCTAGTCAGATTTCTAATGGGTAAAAATAACTCTATACACGTGGAGAGAATGTTATAATCTTCATTTAATATTAATAGTTTCGGAAAGTGATTTTAAATTAGTTGATCAACATGCAAATTCTCCATGGATATGCACATGCTAGCTTACAATAAAAATATAAGGTATTTACTGCAAAACTGTTTATGCAAGTCTTTTGCAGTTACCCAAGATTGGTTACAGGACACTGGCAAGCATAACAGTGTCTTCCGCATGGAAGGACAACGTAACTTGTGTTGCAGTTTTTTTGACTGGAATGTCGGCACACCTTTGACAAGACAGTGATAGAGTGAGTGACGCTGATAGTGTTTCCTCTTTAACGGGTAACCCTGCCTTGGTGGGTAACTCTACCTCGGTGGGTAACCCTGCCTTGGTGGGTAACTCTACCTCGGTGGGTAACCCTGCCTCGGTGGGTCACTCTACCTCGGTGGGTAACCCTGTCTTGGTGGGTCACTCTACCTCGGTGGGTAACCCTGTCTTGGTGGGTCACTCTACCTCGGTGGGTAACCCTGTCTTGGTGGGTCACTCTACCTCGGTGGGTAACCCTGTCTTGGTGGGTCACTCTACCTCGGTGGGTAACCCTGTCTTGGTGGGTCACTCTACCTCGGTGGGTAACCCTGTCTTGGTGGGTCACTCTACCTCGGTGGGTAACCCTGCCTCGATGGGTCACTCTACCTCCGTGGGTAACCCTGCCTCGGTGGGTCACTCTACCTCCGTGGGTAACCCTGCCTTGGTGGGTCACTCTACCTCGGTGGGTAACCCTGCCTCGGTGGGTCACTCTACCTCGGTGGGTAACCCTGCCTCGGTGGGTCACTCTACCTCGGTGGGTAACCCTGCCTCGGTGGGTCACTCTACCTCGGTGGGTAACCCTGCCTCGGTGGGTCACTCTACCTCGGTGGGTAACCCTGCCTCGGTGGGTCACTCTACCTCGGTGGGTAACCCGGCCTCGGTGGGTCACTCTACCTCGGTGGGTAACCCTGCCTCGGTGGGTCACTCTACCTCGGTGGGTAACCCTGCCTGGGTGGGTCACTCTACCTCGGTGGGTAACCCTGCCTTGGTGGGTCACTCTACCTCGGTGGGTAACCCTGCCTTGGTGGGTCACTCTACCTCGGTGGGTAACCCTGCCTTGGTGGGTCACTCTACCTCGGTGGGTAACCCTACCTGGGTGGGTCACTCTACCTCCGTGGGTAACCCTGCCTCGGTGGGTCACTCTACCTCGGTGGGTAACCATGCCTCGGTGGGTCACTCTACCTCGGTGGGTAACCCTGCCTCGGTGGGTCACTTTACCTCGGTGGGTCACCCTGCCTCACAGAGGTGAGACACAGAGGTGAGACACAGAGGTGAGACACAGAGGTGAGACACAGAGGTGAGACACAGATGTGAGACAAAGAGGTGAGACACAGAGGTGAGACACAGATGTGAGACACAGAGGTGAAACACAGAGGTGAGACACAGAGATGAGACACAGAGGTGAGACACAGAGGTGAGACACAGATGTGAGACACAGAGGTGAGACACAGAGGTGAGACACAGATGTGAGACACAGAGGTGAGACACAGAGGTGAGACACAGATGTGAGACACAGATGTGAGACACAGAGGTGAGACACAGATGTGAGACACAGAGGTGAGACACAGAGGTGAGACACAGAAGTGAGACACAGAAGTGAGACACAGAGGTGAGACACAGAAGTGAGACACAGAGGTGAGACACAGAAGTGAGACACAGAGGTGAAACACAGAAGTGAGACACAGAAGTGAGACACAGAAGTGAGACACAGAAGTGAGACACAGAAGTGAGACACAGAAGTGAGACACAGAAGTGAGACACAGAAGTGAGACACAGAAGTGAGACACAGAAGTGAGACACAGAAATAAGACACAGAAGTGAGACACAGAAGTGGGACACAGAGGTGAGACACAGAAGTGAGACACAGAAGTGAGACACAGAAGTGCGAGGTGATAAAATATTTGTACACAAAAGCTCCTTCATGCATCAGAAGCCGAGCAAACGTTTCGCTATTTCATAAGGAAAAAACTTTTACTTCCATTGTTCAGAAACTGTGTGGAGGTGCCTGGAACACTGTGTGGAGGTGCCTGGAACACTGTGTGGAGGTGCCGGGAACACTGTGTGGAGGTGTCGGGAACACTGTGTGGAGGTGCCTGGAACACTGTGTGGAGGTGCCTGGAACACTGTGTGGAGGTGCCTGGAACACTGTGTGGAGGTGCCTGGAACACTGTGTGGAGGTGTCGGGAACACTGTGTGGAGGTGCCTGGAACACTGTGTGGAGGTGCCGGGAACACTGTGTGGAGGTGCCGGGAACACTGTGTGGAGGTGTCGGGAACACTGTGTGGAGGTGCCGGGAACACTGTGTGGAGGTGCCAGGAACACTGTGTGGAGGTGCCGGGAACACTGTGTGGAGGTGCCGGGAACACTGTGTGGAGGTGCCGGGAACACTGTGTGGAGGTGCCGGGAACACTGTGTGGAGGTGTCGGGAACACTGTGTGGAGGTGCCGGGAACACTGTGTGGAGGTGCCGGGAACACTGTGTGGAGGTGTCGGGAACACTGTGTGGAGGTGCCGGGAACACTGTGTGGAGGTGTCGGGAACACTGTGTGGAAGTGCCGGGAACACTGTGTGGAGGTGCCGGGAACACTGTGTGGAGGTGCCGGGAACACTGTGTGGAGGTGTCGGGAACACTTTGTGGAGGTGCCGGGAACACTGTGTGGAGTTGCCGGGAACACTGTGTGGAGGTGCCGGGAACACTGTATGGAGGTTCCGGGAACACTGTGTGGAGGTGCCGGGAACACTGTGTGGAGGTGCCGGGAACACTGTGTGGAGGTGCCTGGAACACTGTGTGGAGGTGCCGATAACACTGTGTAGAGGTGTCGGGAACACTGTGTGGAGGTGCCGGGAACACTGTGTGGAGGTGCCGGGAACACTGTGTGGAGGTGCCGGGAACACTGTGTGGAGGTGCCGGGAACACTGTGTGGAGGTGCCGGGAACACTGTGTGGAGGTGCCTGGAACACTGTGTGGAGGTGCCGGGAACACTGTGTGGAGGTGCCGGGAACACTGTGTGGAGGTGCCGGGAACACTGTGTGGAGGTGCCGGGAACACTGTGTGGAAGTGCCAGGAACAACTGTGTGGAGGTGACGGGAACACTGTGTGGGGGTGTCGGGAACACTGTGTGGAGGTGTCGGGAACACTGTGTGGAGGTGCCGGGAACACTGTGTGGAGGTGCCAGGAACAACTGTGTGGAGGTGCCGGGAACACTGTGTGGAGGTGTCGGGAACACTGTGTGGAGGTGCCGGGAACACTGTGTGGAGGTGTCGGGAACACTGTGTGGAGGTGCCAGGAACAACTGTGTGGAGGTGCCGGGAACACTGTGTGGAGGTGCCGGGAACACTGTGTGGAGGTGCCGGGAACACTGTGTGGAGGTGCCGGAAACACTGTGTGGAGGTGCCAGGAACAACTGTGTGGAGGTGCCGGGAACACTGTGTGGAGGTGCCGGGAACACTGTGTGGAGGTGCCGGGAACACTGTGTGGAGGTGCCGGGAACACTGTGTGGAGGTGCCGGGAACACTGTGTGGAGGTGCCGGGAACACTGTGTGGAGGTGTCGAGAACAACTGTGTGGAGGTGAAGGGAACACTGTGTGGAGGTGTCGGGAATACTGTGTGGAGGTGCCGGGAACACTGTGTGGAGGTGTCGGGAACACTGTGTGGAGGTGCCGGGAACACTGTGTGGAGGTGTCGGGAACACTGTGTGGAGGTGCCGGGAACACTGTGTGGAGGTGTCGGGAACAACTGTGTGGAGGTGAAAGGAACACTGTGTGGAGGTGTCGGGAATACTGTGTGGAGGTGCCGGGAACACTGTGTGGAGGTGTCGGGAACACTGTGTGGAGGTGCCGGGAACACTGTGTGGAGGAGCAGGGAACACTGTGTGGAGGTGTCGGGAACAACTGTGTGGAGGTGCCGGGAACACTGTGTGGAGGTGTCGGTAACACTGTGTGGAGGTGCCGGGAACACTGTGTGGATGTGCCTTGAACACTGTGTGGAGGTGCCGGGAACACTGTGTGGAGGTGCCGGGAACACTGTGTGGAGGTGCCGGGAACACTGTGTGGAGGTGCCGGGAACACTGTGTGGAGGTGCCTGGAACACTGTGTGGAGGTGCCGGGAACACTGTGTGGAGGTGCCGGGAACACTGTGTGGAGGTGTCGGGAACACTGTGTGGAGGTGCCGGGAACACTGTGTGGAGGTGCCGGGAACACTGTGTGGAGGTGCCGGGAACACTGTGTGGAGGTGTCGGGAACACTGTGTGGAGGTGCCGGGAACACTGTGTGGAGGTGCCGGGAACACTGTGTGGAGGTGCCGGGAACACTGTGTGGAGGTGCCGGGAACACTGTGTGGAGGTGCCTGGAACACTGTGTGGAGGTGCCGGGAACACTGTGTGGAGGTGCCGGGAACACTGTGTGGAGGTGCCGGGAACACTGTGTGGAGGTGCCGGGAACACTGTGTGGAGGTGCCGGGAACACTGTGTGGAGGTGCCGGGAACACTGTGTGGAGGTGCCGGGAACACTGTGTGGAGGTGCCGGGAACACTGTGTGGAGGTGCCGGGAACACTGTGTGGAGGTGCCGGGAACACTGTGTGGAGGTGCCGGGAACACTGTGTGGAGGTGCCGGGAACACTGTGTGGAGGTGTCGGGAACACTGTGTGGAGGTGCCGGGAACACTGTGTGGAGGTGCCGGGAACACTGTGTGGAGGTGCCGGGAACACTGTGTGGAGGTGCCGGGAACACTGTGTGGAGGTGCCGGGAACACTGTGTGGAGGTGCCGGGAACACTGTGTGGAGGTGCCGGGAACACTGTGTGGAGGTGCCGGGAACACTGTGTGGAGGTGCCGGGAACACTGTGTGGAGGTGCCGGGAACACTGTGTGGAGGTGCCGGGAACACTGTGTGGAGGTGCCGGGAACACTGTGTGGAGGTGCCGGGAACACTGTGTGGAGGTGCCGGGAACACTGTGTGGAGGTGCCGGGAACACTGTGTGGAGGTGCCGGGAACACTGTGTGGAGGTGCCGGGAACACTGTGTGGAGGAGCCGGGAACACTGTCTGGAGGTGCCGGGAACACTGTGTGGAGGTGCCGGGAACACTGTGTGGAGGTGCCGGGAACACTGTGTGGAGGTGCCGGGAACACTGTGTGGAGGTGCCGGGAACACCGGGAACACTGTGTGGAGGTGCCGGGAACACTGTGTGGAGGTGCCGGGAACACTGTGTGGAGGTGCCGGGAACACTGTGTGGAGGTGCCGGGAACACTGTGTGTAGGTGCCGGGAACACTGTGAGTAGGTGCCGGGAACACTGTGTGGAGGTGCCGGGAACACTGTGTGGAGGTGCCGGGAACACTGTGTGGAGGTGCCGGGAACACTGTGTGGAGGTGCTGGGAACACTGTGTGGAGGTGCCGGGAACACTGTGAGTAGGTGCCGGGAACACTGTGGAGGTGCCGCGAACACTGTGTGGAGGTGCCGGGAACACTGTATGGAGATGCCGGGAACACTGTGGAGGTGCCGGGAACACTGTGTGGAGGTGCCGGGAACACTGTGTGGAGGTGCCGGGAACACTGTGTGGAGGTGCCGGGAACACTGTATGGAGGTGCCGGGAACACTGTGTGGAGGTGCCGGGAACACTGTGTGGAGGTGCCGGGAACACTATGTGGAGGTGCCGGGAACACTGTGTGGAGGTGCCGGGAACACTGTGTGGAGGTGCCGGGAACACTGTATGGAGGTGCCGGGAACACTGTGTGGAGGTGCCGGGAACACTGTGTGGAGGTCTCGGGAACACTGTGTGGAGGTGCCGGGAACACTGTGTGGAGGTGCCGGGAACACTGTGTGGAGGTGCCGGGAACACTGTGTGGAGGTGCCGGGAACACTGTGTGGAGGTGTCGGGAACACTGTGTGGAGGTGCCGGGAACACTGTGTGGAGGTGCCGGGAACACTGTGTGGAGTTGCCGGGAACACTGTGTGGAGGTGCCGGGAACACTGTGTGGAGGTGCCGGGAACACTGTGTGGAGGTGCCGGGAACACTGTGTAGAGGTGCCGGGAACACTGGAGGTGTCGGGAACACTGTGTGGAGGTGCCGGGAACACTGTGTGGAGGTGTCGGGAACACTGTGTGGAGGTGCCGGGAACACTGTGTGGAGGTGCCAAGAACACTGTGTGGAGGTGCAGGGAACACTGTGTGGGGGTGCCGGGAACACTGTGTGGAGGTGCCGGGAACACTGTGTGGAAGTGCCGGGAACACTGTGTGGAGCTGCCGGGAACACTGTGTGGAGGTGTCGGGAACACTGTGTGGAGGTGTCGGGAACACTGTGTGGAGGTGTCGGGAACACTGTGTGGAGGTGTCGGAAACACTGTGTGGAGGTGCCGGGAACACTGTGTGGAGGTGTCGGGAACATGTGTGGAGGTGCCGGGGACACTGTGTGGAGGTGTCGGGAACACTGTGTGGAGGTGCCGGGAACACTGTGTGGAGGTGTCGGGAACACTGTGTGGAGGTGCCGGGAACACTGTGTGGAGGTGCCTTGAACACTGTGTGGAGGTGTCGGGAAAACTGTGTGGATTTGTCGGGAACACTGTGTGGAGGTGCCGGGAACAACTGTGTGGAGGTGCCGGGAACAGTGTGTGGAGGTGCCGGGAACACTGAGTGGAGGTGTCGGGAACACTGTGTGGAGGTGCCGGGAACACTGTGTGGAGGTGTCGGGAACACTGTGTGGAGGTGTCGGGAACACTGTGTGGAGGTGACGGGAACACTGTGTGGAGGTGCCGGGATCACTGTGCGGAGGTGCCGGGAACACTGTGTGGAGGTGTCGGGAACACTGTGTGGAGGTGCCGGGAACACTGTGTTGAGGTGCCGGGAACACTGTGTGGAGGTGCCGGGAACACTGTGTGGAGGTGTCGGGAACACTGTGTGGAGGTGCCGGGAACACTGTGTGGAGGTGTCGGGAACACTGTGTGGAGGTGCCGGGAACACTGTGTGGAGGTGCCGGGAACACTGTGTGGAGGTTCCGGGAACACTGTGTGGAGGTGCCGGGAACACTGTGTTAAGGTGCGGGAACACTGTGTGGAGGTGCCTTGAACACTGTGTGGAGGTGCCGGGAACACTGTGTGGAGGTGTCGGGAACACTGTGTGGAGGTGCCGGGAACACTGTGTGGAGGTGCCTTGAACACTGTGTGGAGGTGCCGGGAACACTGTGTGGAGGTGCCGTGAACACTGTGTGGAGGTGCCGGGAACACTGTGTGGAGGTGCCGGGAACACTGTGTGGAGGTGCCTGGAACACTGTGTGGAGGTGCCGGGAACACTGTGTGGAGGTGCCTTGAACACTGAGTGGAGGTGCCGGAAACACTGTGTGGAGGTGCCGGGAACACTGTGTGGAGGTGCCGGGAACACTGTGTGGAGGTGCCGCGAGCACTGTGTGGAGGTGCCGGGAACACTGTGTGGAGGTGTCGGGAACACTGTGTGGAGGTGTCTGAACACTGTGTGGAGGTGTCGGGAAAACTGTGTGGAAGTGCCGGGAACACTGTGTGGAGGTGCCGGGAACACTGTGTGGAGGGGCCGGGAACACTGTGTGGAGGTGTCGGGAACACTGTGTGGAGGTGCCGGGAACACTGTGTGGGAGTGCCCGGAACACTGTGTGGAGGTGCCGGGAACACTGTGTGGAGGTGCCTTGAACACTGTATGGAGGTCCCGGGAACACTGTGTGGAGGTGCCTGGAACACTGTGTGGAAGTTCCGGGAACACTGTGTGGAGGTGCCGGGAACACTGTGTGGAGTTGTCGGGAACAACTGTGTGGAGGTGCCGGGAACACTGTGTGGAGGTGTCGGGAACACAGTGTGGAGGTGCCGGGAACACTGTGTGGAAGTGCCGGGAACACTGTGTGGAGGTGCCGGGAAAACTGTGTGGAGGTGCCGGGAATACTGTGTGGAGGTGTCGGGAACAACTGTGTGGAGGTGCCGGGAACACTGTGTGGAGGTGTCGGGAAGACTGTGTGGAGGTGCCGGGAACACTGTGTGGAGGTGCCGGGAACACTGTGTGGAGGTGCAGGGAACACTGTGTGGAGGTGCCGGGAACACTGTGTTGAGGTGCCGGGAACACTGTGTGGAGGTGCCGGGAACACTGTGTGGAGGTGCCTTGAACACTGTGTGGAGGTGCCGGGAACACTGTGTGGAGGTGCCTTGAACACTGTGTGGAGGTGCCGGGAACACTGTGTGGAAGTGCCGGGAACACTGTGTGGAGGTGCCGGGAACACTGTGTGGAGGTGCCGGGAGCACTGTGTGGAGGTGCCGGGAACACTGTGTGGAGGTGCCATGAACACTGTGTGGAGGTGCCTTGAACACTGTGTGGAGGTGCCGGGAACACTGTGTGGAGGTGCCGGGAACACTGTGTGTAGGTGCCGGGAACACTGTGTGGAGGTGCCGGGAACAACTGTGTGGAGGTGCCGGGAACAACTGTGTGGAGGTGCCGGGAACAACTGTGTGGAGGTGCCGGGAACAACTGTGTGGAGGTGCAGGGAACAACTGTGTGGAGGTGCCGGGAACACTGCGTGGAGGTGCCGGGAACAACTGTGTGGAGGTGCCGGGAACACTGTGTGGAGGTGCCGGGAACAACTGTGTGGAGGTGCCGCCAACAACTGTGTGGAGGTGCCGGAACACTGTGCGGAGGTGCCGGGAATGCTGTGTGGAGGTGCCGGGAACACTGTGTGTAGGTGCCGGGAACACTGTGTGGAGGTGCCGGGAACCGGGAACAAGGTGCCACTGTGTGGAGGTGCCGGGAAACAGAACACTGAACACTGTGGTAGGTGCCGGGAACACTGTGTGCCGGGAACAACTGTGTGGAGGTGCCGGGAACAACTGAGTGGAGTGTGTCGCCAACAACTGTGTGTGTTGAGGTGCCGGGAACACTGTGTGGAGGTGCCGGGAACAATGCTGTGTGGAGGTGCCTGTGTGGAGGTGGGAACAACACTGTGTGGAGGTGCCGGGAACACTGTGTGGAGGTGCCGGGAACAATGCTGTGTGTGGAGATGTGCCGGGAACAACTGTGTGGAGGTGCCGGGAACACTGTGTGGAGGTGCCGGGAACACTGTGTGGAGGTGCCGGGAACACTGTGTGGAGGTGCCGGGAACACTGTGTGGAGGTGCCGGGAACACTGTGTGGAGGTGCCGGGAACACTGTGTGGAGGTGCCGGGAGCAAATGTGTGGAGGTGTCGGGAACACTGTGTGGAGGTGCCGGGAACACTGTCTGGAGGTGTCGGGAACACTGTGTGGAGGTGCCGGGAACACTGTGTGGAGGTGCCGGGAACACTGTGTGGAGGTGCCGGGAACACTGTGTGGAGGTGCCGGGAACACTGTGTGGAGGTGTCGGGAACACTGTGTGGAGGTGCCGGGAACACTGTGTGGAGGTGCCGGGAACACTGTGTGGAGTTGCCGGGAACACTGTGTGGAGGTGCCGGGAACACTGTGTGGAGGTGCAGGGAACACTGTGTGGAGGTGCCGGGAACACTGTGTAGAGGTGCCGGGAACACTGGAGGTGTCGGGAACACTGTGTGGAATTGCCGGGAACACTGTTTGGAGGTGTCGGGAACACTGTGTGGAGGTGCCGGGAACACTGTGTGGAGGTGCCAAGAACACTGTGTGGAGGTGCAGACAACACTGTGTGGGGGTGCCGGGAACACTGTGTGGAGGTGCCGGGAACACTGTGTGGAAGTGCCGGGAACACTGTGTGGAGGTGCCGGGAACACTGTGTGGAGGTGTCGGGAACACTGTGTGGAGGTGTCGGGAACACTGTGTGGAGGTGTCGGGAACACTGTGTGGAGGTGTCGGAAACACTGTGTGGAGGTGCCGGGAACACTGTGTGGAGGTGTCGGGAACATGTGTGGAGGTGCCGGGTACACTGTGTGGAGGTGTCGGGAACACTGTGTGGAGGTGCCGGGAACACTGTGTGGAGGTGTCGGGAACACTGTGTGGAGGTGCCGGGAACACTGTGTGGAGGTGCCTTGAACACTGTGTGGAGGTGTCGGGAAAACTGTGTGGATTTGTCGGGAACACTGTGTGGAGGTGCCGGGAACAACTGAGTGGAGGTGCCGGGAACAGTGTGTGGAGGTGCCGGGAACACTGAGTGGAGGTGTCGGGAACACTGTGTGGAGGTGCCGGGAACACTGTGTGGAGGTGTCGGGAACACTGTGTGGAGGTGTCGGGAACACTGTGTGGAGGTGACGGGAACACTGTGTGGAGGTGCCGGGATCACTGTGTGGAGGTGCCGGGAACACTGTGTGGAGGTGTCGGGAACACTGTGTGGAGGTGCCGGGAACACTGTGTGGAGGTGCCGGGAACACTGTGTGGAGGTGCCGGGAACACTGTGTGGAGGTGTCGGGAACACTGTGTGGAGGTGCCTGGAACACTGTGTGGAGGTGTCGGGAACACTGTGTGGAGGTGTCGGGAACACTGTGTGGAGGTGCCTGGAACACTGTGTGGAGGTGTCGGGAACACTGTGTGGAGGTGCCGGGAACACTGTGTTAAGGTGCGGGAACACTGTGTGGAGGTGCCTTGAACACTGTGTGGAGGTGCCGGGAACACTGTGTGGAGGTGCCGGGAACACTGTGTGGAGGTGCCTTGAACACTGTGTGGAGGTGCCGGGAACACTGTGTGGAGGTGCCGTGAACACTGTGTGGAGGTGCCGGGAACACTGTGTGGAGGTGCCGGGAACACTGTGTGGAGGTGCCTGGAACACTGTGTGGAGGTGCCGGGAACACTGTGTGGAGGTGCCGCGAGCACTGTGTGGAGGTGCCGGTAACACTGTGTGGAGGTGTCGGGAACACTGTGTGGAGGTGTCGGAACACTGTGTGGAGGTGTCGGGAAAACTGTGTGGAAGTGCCGGGAACACTGTGTGGAGGTGCCGGGAACACTGTGTGGAGGGGCCGGGAACACTGTGTGGAGTTGTCGGGAACACTGTGTGGAGGTGCCGGGAACACTGTGTGGGAGTGCCCGGAACACTGTGTGGAGGTGCCGGGAACACTGTGTGGAGGTGCCTTGAACACTGTATGGAGGTCCCGGGAACACTGTTTGGAGGTGCCTGGAACACTGTGTGGAAGTTCCGGGAACACTGTGTGGAGGTGCCGGGAACACTGTGTGGAGTTGTCGGGAACAACTGTGTGGAGGTGCCGGGAACACTGTGTGGAGGTGTCGGGAACACTGTGTGGAGGTGCCGGGAACACTGTGTGGAAGTGCCGGGAACACTGTGTGGAGGTGCCGGGAAAACTGTGTGGAGGTGCCGGGAATACTGTGTGGAGGTGTCGGGAACAACTGTGTGGAGGTGCCGGGAACACTGTGTGGAGGTGTCGGGAAGACTGTGTGGAGGTGCCGGGAACACTGTGTGGAGGTGCCGGGAACACTGTGTGGAGGTGCAGGGAACACTGTGTGGAGGTGCCGGGAACACTGTGTTGAGGTGCCGGGAACACTGTGTGGAGGTGCCGGTAACACTGTGTGGAGGTGCCGGGAACACTGTGTGGAGGTGCCGGGAACACTGTGTGGAGGTGCCTTGAACACTGTGTGGAGGTGCCGGGAACACTGTGTGGAAGTGCCGGGAACACTGTGTGGAGGTGCCGGGAACACTGTGTGGAGGTGCCGGGAGCACTGTGTGGAGGTGCCGGGAACACTGTGTGGAGGTGCCATGAACACTGTGTGGAGGTGCCTTGAACACTGTGTGGAGGTGCCGGGAACACTGTGTGGAGGTGCCGGGAACACTGTGTGTAGGTGCCGGGAACACTGTGTGGAGGTGCCGGGAACAACTGTGTGGAGGTGCCGGGAACAACTGTGTGGAGGTGCCGGGAACAACTGTGTGGAGGTGCCGGGAACAACTGTGTGGAGGTGCAGGGAACAACTGTGTGGAGGTGCCGGGACCACTGCGTGGAGGTGCCGGGAACAGCTGTGTGGAGGTGCCGGGAACACTGTGTGGAGGTGCCGGGAACAACTGTGTGGAGGTGCCGCCAACAACTGTGTGGAGGTGCCGGAACACTGTGCGGAGGTGCCGGGAATGCTGTGTGGAGGTGCCGGGAACACTGTGTGTAGGTGCCGGGAACACTGTGTGGAGGTGCCGGGAACAACTGTGTGGAGGTGCCGGAACACTGTGCGGAGGTGCCGGGAATGCTGTGTGGAGGTGCGGGGACCACTGTGTGGAGGTGCCGGGATCACTGTGTGGAGGTGCCGGGTACACTGTGTGTAGGTGCCGGGAACACTGTGTGGAGGTGCCGGGAACAACTGTGTGGAGGTGCCGGGAACAACTGTGTGGAGGTGCCGGGAACAACTGTGTGGAGGTGCCGGGAACAACTGTGTGGAGGTGCAGGGAACAACTGTGTGGAGGTGGCGGGAACACTGCGTGGAGGTGCCGGGAACAACTGTGTGGAGGTGCCGGGAACACTGTGTGGAGGTGCCGGGAACAACTGTGTGGAGGTGCCGCCAACAACTGTGTGGAGGTGCCGGAACACTGTGCGGAGGTGCCGGGAATGCTGTGTGGAGGTGCCGGGAACACTGTGTGGAGGTGCCGGGAACACTGTGTGGAGGTGCCGGGAACAGCTGTGTGGAGGTGCCGGGAACACTGTGTGGATGTGCCGGGAACAACTGTGTGGAGGTGTCGCGAACAACTGTGTTGAGGTGCCGGGAACACTGTGTGGAGGTGCCGGGAATGCTGTGTGGAGGTGCCGGGAACACTGTGTGGAGGTGCCGGGAACACTGTGTGGAGGTGCCGGGAACACTGTGTGGAGGTGCCGGGAACACTGTGTGGAGGTGCCGGGAACACTGTGTGGAGGTGCCGGGAACACTGTGTGGAGGTGCCGGGAGCAACTGTGTGGAGGTGTCGGGAACACTGTGTGGAGGTGCCGGGAACACTGTCTGGAGGTGTCGGGAACACTGTGTGGAGGTGCCGGGAACACTGTGTGGAGGTGCCGGGAACACTGTGTGGAGGTGCCGGGAACACTGTGTGGAGGTGCCGGGAACACTGTGTGGAGGTGTCGGGAACACTGTGTGGAGGTGCCGGGAACACTGTGTGGAGGTGCCGGGAACACTGTGTGGAGTTGCCGGGAACACTGTGTGGAGGTGCCGGGAACACTGTGTGGAGGTGCCGGGAACACTGTGTGGAGGTGCCGGGAACACTGTGTAGAGGTGCCGGGAACACTGGAGGTGTCGGGAACACTGTGTGGAGGTGCCGGGAACACTGTGTGGAGGTGTCGGGAACACTGTGTGGAGGTGCCGGGAACACTGTGTGGAGGTGCCAAGAACACTGTGTGGAGGTGCAGGGAACACTGTGTGGGGGTGCCGGGAACACTGTGTGGAGGTGCCGGGAACACTGTGTGGAAGTGCCGGGAACACTGTGTGGAGGTGCCGGGAACACTGTGTGGAGGTGTCGGGAACACTGTGTGGAGGTGTCGGGAACACTGTGTGGAGGTGTCGGGAACACTGTGTGGAGGTGTCGGAAACACTGTGTGGAGGTGTCGGGAACACTGTGTGGAGGTGACGGGAACATGTGTGGAGGTGCCGGGGACACTGTGTGGAGGTGTCGGGAACACTGTGTGGAGGTGCCGGGAACACTGTGTGGAGGTGTCGGGAACACTGTGTGGAGGTTCCGGGAACACTGTGTGGAGGTGCCTTGAACACTGTGTGGAGGTGTCGGGAAAACTGTGTGGATTTGTCGGGAACACTGTGTGGAGGTGCCGGGAACAACTGAGTGGAGGTGCCGGGAACAGTGTGTGGAGGTGCCGGGAACACTGAGTGGAGGTGTCGGGAACACTGTGTGGAGGTGCCGGGAACACTGTGTGGAGGTGTCGGGAACACTGTGTGGAGGTGTCGGGAACACTGTGTGGAGGTGACGGGAACACTGTGTGGAGGTGCCGGGATCACTGTGTGGAGGTGCCGGGAACACTGTGTGGAGGTGTCGGGAACACTGTGTGGAGGTGCCGGGAACACTGTGTTGAGGTGCCGGGAACACTGTGTGGAGGTGCCGGGAACACTGTGTGGAGGTGTCGGGAACACTGTGTGGAGGTGCCGGGAACACTGTGTGGAGGTGTCGGGAACACTGTGTGGAGGTGCCGGGAACACTGTGTGGAGGTGCCGGGAACACTGTGTGGAGGTTCCGGGAACACTGTTTGGAGGTGCCGGGAACACTGTGTTAAGGTGCGGGAACACTGTGTGGAGGTGCCTTGAACACTGTGTGGAGGTGCCGGGAACACTGTGTGGAGGTGTCGGGAACACTGTGTGGAGGTGCCGGGAACACTGTGTGGAGGTGCCTTGAACACTGTGTGGAGGTGCCGGGAACACTGTGTGGAGGTGCCGTGAACACTGTGTGGAGGTGCCGGGAACACTGTGTGGAGGTGCCGGGAACACTGTGTGGAGGTGCCTGGAACACTGTGTGGAGGTGCCGGGAACACTGTGTGGAGGTGCCGCGAGCACTGTGTGGAGGTGCCGGTAACACTGTGTGGAGGTGTCGGGAACACTGTGTGGAGGTGTCGGAACACTGTGTGGAGGTGTCGGGAAAACTGTGTCTAAGTGCCGGGAACACTGTGTGGAGGTGCCGGGAACACTGTGTGGAGGGGCCGGGAACACTGTGTGGAGGTGTCGGGAACACTGTGTGGAGGTGCCGGGAACACTGTGTGGGAGTGCCCGGAACACTGTGTGGAGGTGCCGGGAACACTGTGTGGAGGTGCCTTGAACACTGTATGGAGGTCCCGGGAACACTGTTTGGAGGTGCCTGGAACACTGTGTGGAAGTTCCGGGAACACTGTGTGGAGGTGCCGGGAACACTGTGTGGAGTTGTCGGGAACAACTGTGTGGAGGTGCCGGGAACACTGTGTGGAGGTGTCGGGAACACTGTGTGGAGGTGCCGGGAACACTGTGTGGAAGTGCCGGAACACTGTGTGGAGGTGCCGGGAAAACTGTGTGGAGGTGCCGGGAATACTGTGTGGAGGTGTCGGGAACAACTGTGTGGAGGTGCCGGGAACACTGTGTGGAGGTGTCGGGAAGACTGTGTGGAGGTGCCGGGAACACTGTGTGGAGGTGCCGGGAACACTGTGTGGAGGTGCAGGGAACACTGTGTGGAGGTGCCGGGAGCACTGTGTTGAGGTGCCGGGAACACTGTGTGGAGGTGCCGGGAACACTGTGTGGAGGTGCCTTGAACACTGTGTGGAGGTGCCGGGAACACTGTGTGGAGGTGCCTTGAACACTGTGTGGAGGTGCCGGGAACACTGTGTGGAAGTGCCGGGAACACTGTGTGGAGGTGCCGGGAACACTGTGTGGAGGTGCCGGGAGCACTGTGTGGAGGTGCCGGGAACACTGTGTGGAGGTGCCATGAACACTGTGTGGAGGTGCCTTGAACACTGTGTGGAGGTGCCGGGAACACTGTGTGGAGGTGCCGGGAACACTGTGTGTAGGTGCCGGGAACACTGTGTGGAGGTGCCGGGAACAACTGTGTGGAGGTGCCGGGAACAACTGTGTGGAGGTGCCGGGAACAACTGTGTGGAGGTGCCGGGAACAACTGTGTGGAGGTGCAGGGAACAACTGTGTGGAGGTGCCGGGAACACTGCGTGGAGGTGCCGGGAACAACTATGTGGAGGTGCCGGGAACACTGTGTGGAGGTGCCGGGAACAACTGTGTGGAGGTGCCGCCAACAACTGTGTGGAGGTGCCGGAACACTGTGCGGAGGTGCCGGGAATGCTGTGTGGAGGTGCCGGGAACACTGTGTGGAGGTGCCGGGAACACTGTGTGGAGGTGCCGGGAACAGCTGTGTGGAGGTGCCGGGAACACTGTGTGGATGTGCCGGGAACAACTGTGTGGAGGTGTCGCCAACAACTGTGTTGAGGTGCCGGGAACACTGTGTGGAGGTGCCGGGAATGCTGTGTGGAGGTGCCGGGAACACTGTGTGGAGGTGCCGGGAACACTGTGTGGAGGTGCCGGGAACACTGTGTGGAGGTGCCGGGAACACTGTGTGGAGGTGCCGGGAACACTGTGTGGAGGTGCCGGGAACACTGTGTGGAGGTGCCGGGAGAAACTGTGTGGAGGTGTCGGGAACACTGTGTGGAGGTGCCGGGAACACTGTCTGGAGGTGTCGGGAACACTGTGTGGAGGTGCCGGGAACACTGTGTGGAGGTGCCGGGAACACTGTGTGGAGGTGCCTTGAACACTGTGTGGAGGTGCCGGGAACACTGTGTGGAGGTGTCGGGAACACTGTGTGGAGGTGCCGGGAACACTGTGTGGAGGTGCCGGGAACACTGTGTGGAGTTGCCGGGAACACTGTGTGGAGGTGCCGGGACCCCTGTGTGGAGGTGCCGGGAACACTGTGTGGAGGTGCCGGGAACACTGTGTAGAGGTGCCGGGAACACTGGAGGTGTCGGGAACACTGTGTGGAGGTGCCGGGAACACTGTTTGGAGGTGTCGGGAACACTGTGTGGAGGTGCCGGGAACACTGTGTGGAGGTGCCAAGAACACTGTGTGGAGGTGCAGGGAACACTGTGTGGGGGTGCCGGGAACACTGTGTGGAGGTGCCGGGAACACTGTGTGGAAGTGCCGGGAACACTGTGTGGAGGTGCCGGGAACACTGTGTGGAGGTGTCGGGAACACTGTGTGGAGGTGTCGGGAACACTGTGTGGAGGTGTCGGGAACACTGTGTGGAGGTGTCGGAAACACTGTGTGGAGGTGCCGGGAACACTTTGTGGAGGTGTCGGGAACATGTGTGGAGGTGCCGGGGACACTGTGTGGAGGTGTCGGGAACACTGTGTGGAGGTGCCGGGAACACTGTGTGGAGGTGTCGGGAACACTGTGTGGAGGTGCCGGGAACACTGTGTGGAGGTGCCTTGAACACTGTGTGGAGGTGTCGGGAAAACTGTGTGGATTTGTCGGGAACACTGTGTGGAGGTGCCGGGAACAACTGAGTGGAGGTGCCGGGAACAGTGTGTGGAGGTGCCGGGAACACTGAGTGGAGGTGTCGGGAACACTGTGTGGAGGTGCCGGGAACACTGTGTGGAGGTGTCGGGAACACTGTGTGGAGGTGTCGGGAACACTGTGTGGAGGTGACGGGAACACTGTGTGGAGGTGCCGGGATCACTGTGTGGAGGTGCCGGGAACACTGTGTGGAGGTGTCGGGAACACTGTGTGGAGGTGCCGGGAACACTGTGTTGAGGTGCCGGGAACACTGTGTGGAGGTGCCGGGAACACTGTGTGGAGGTGTCGGGAACACTGTGTGGAGGTGCCGGGAACACTGTGTGGAGGTGTCGGGAACACTGTGTGGAGGTGCCGGGAACACTGTGTGGAGGTGCCGGGAACACTGTGTGGAGGTTCCGGGAACACTGTGTGGAGGTGCCGGGAACACTGTGTTAAGGTGCGGGAACACTGTGTGGAGGTGCCTTGAACACTGTGTGGAGGTGCCGGGAACACTGTGTGGAGGTGTCGGGAACACTGTGTGGAGGTGCCGGGAACACTGTGTGGAGGTGCCTTGAACACTGTGTGGAGGTGCCGGGAACACTGTGTGGAGGTGCCGTGAACACTGTGTGGAGGTGCCGGGAACACTGTGTGGAGGTGCCGGGAACACTGTGTGGAGGTGCCGGGAACACTGTGTGGAGGTGCCGGGAACACTGTGTGGAGGTGCCGCGAGCACTGTGTGGAGGTGCCGGTAACACTGTGTGGAGGTGTCGGGAACACTGTGTGGAGGTGTCGGAACACTGTGTGGAGGTGTCGGGAAAACTGTGTGGAAGTGCCGGGACCACTGTGTGGAGGTGCCGGGAACACTGTGTGGAGGGGCCGGGAACACTGTGTGGAGGTGTCGGGAAGACTGTGTGGAGGTGCCGGGAACACTGTGTGGGAGTGCCCGGAACACTGTGTGGAGGTGCCGGGAACACTGTGTGGAGGTGCCTTGAACACTGTATGGAGGTCCCGGGAACACTGTTTGGAGATGCCTGGAACACTGTGTGGAAGTTCCGGGAACACTGTGTGGAGGTGCCGGGAACACTGTGTGGAGTTGTCGGGAACAACTGTGTGGAGGTGCCGGGAACACTGTGTGGAGGTGTCGGGAACACTGTGTGGAGGTGCCGGGAACACTGTGTGGAAGTGCCGGGAACACTGTGTGGAGGTGCCGGGAAAACTGTGTGGAGGTGCCGGGAATACTGTGTGGAGGTGTCGGGAACAACTGTGTGGAGGTGCCGGGAACACTGTGTGGAGGTGTCGGGAAGACTGTGTGGAGGTGCCGGGAACACTGTGTGGAGGTGCCGGGAACACTGTGTGGAGGTGCAGGGAACACTGTGTGGAGGTGCCGGGAACACTGTGTTGAGGTGCCGGGAACACTGTGTGGAGGTGCCGGGAACACTGTGTGGAGGTGCCTTGAACACTGTGTGGAGGTGCCGGGAACACTGTGTGGAGGTGCCTTGAACACTGTGTGGAGGTGCCGGGAACACTGTGTGGAAGATCCGGGAACACTGTGTGGAGGTGCCGGGAACACTGTGTGGAGGTGCCGGGAGCACTGTGTGGAGGTGCCGGGAACACTGTGTGGAGGTGCCATGAACACTGTGTGGAGGTGCCTTGAACACTGTGTGGAGGTGCCGGGAACACTGCGTGTAGGTGCCGGGAACACTGTGTGGAGGTGCCGGGAACAACTGTGTGGAGGTGCCGGGAACAACTGTGTGGAGGTGCCGGGAACAACTGTGTGGAGGTGCCGGGAACAACTGTGTGGAGGTGCAGGGAACAACTGGGTGGAGGTGCCGGGAACACTGCGTGGAGGTGCCGGGAACAACTGTGTGGAGGTGCCGGGAACACTGTGTGGAGGTGCCGGGAACAACTGTGTGGAGGTGCCGCCAACAACTGTGTGGAGGTGCCGGAACACTGTGCGGAGGTGCCGGGAATGCTGTGTGGAGGTGCCGGGAACACTGTGTGGAGGTGCCGGGAACACTGTGTGGAGGTGCCGGGAACAGCTGTGTGGAGGTGCCGGGAACACTGTGTGGATGTGCCGGGAACAACTGTGTGGAGGTGCCGCCAACAACTGTGTTGAGGTGCCGGGAACACTGTGTGGAGGTGCCGGGAATGCTGTGTGGAGGTGCCGGGAACACTGTGTGGAGGTGCCGGGAACACTGTGAGGAGGTGCCGGGAACACTGTGTGGAGGTGCCGGGAACACTGTGTGGAGGTGCCGGGAACACTGTGTGGAGGTGCCGGGAACACTGTGTGGAGGTGCCGGGAGCAACTGTGTGGAGGTGCCGGGAACACTGTGTGGAGGTGCCGGGGACACTGTGAGGAGGTGCCGGGAACAACTGTGTGGAGGTGCCGGGAACAACTGTGTGGAGGTGCCGGGAACAAGTGTGTGGAGGTGCCGGGAACAAGTGTGTGGAGGTGCCGGGAACAACTATGTGGAGGTGCCGGGAACACTGTGTGGAGGTGCCGGGAATGCTGTGTGGAGGTGCCGGGAACACTGTGTGGAGGTGCCGGGAACACTGTGTGGAGGTGCCGGGAGCAACTGTGTGGAGGTGCCGGGAACACTGTGTGGAGGTGCCGGGAGCAACTGTGTGGAGGTGCCGGGAACAACTGTGTGGAGGTGCCGGGAACACTGTGTGGAGGTGCCGGGAACACTCTGTGGAGGTGCCGGGAGCAACTGTGTGGAGGTGCCGGGAACACTGTGTGGAGGTGCCGGGAGCAAATGTGTGGAGGTGCCGGGAGCAACTGTGTGGAGGTGCCGGGAACAACTGTGTGGAGGTGCCGGGTACAACTGTGTGGAGGTGCCGGGAACAACTGTGTGGAGGTGCCGGGAACACTGTGTGGAGGTGCCGGGAACACTGTGTGGAGGTGCCGGGAAAAACTGTGTGGAGGTGCCTTGGACAACTGTGTGGAGGTGCCGGGGACAACTGTGTGGAGGTGCCGGGAACAACTGTGTGGACTCGCCGGGAACAACTGTGTGGAGGTGCCGGGAACAACTGTGTGGAGTGCCGGGAACAACTGTGTGGAGGTGCCGGGAACAAATGTGTGGAGGTGCCGGGAAAAACTGTGTGGAGGTGCCGGGAACAACTGTGTGGAGATGCCGGGAACAACTGTGTGGAGGTGCCGGGAACAACTGTGTGGAGGTGCCGGGAATAACTGTGTGGAGGTGCCGGAAACAACTGTGTGGAGGTGCCGTGAACACTGTGTGGAGGTGCCGGGAACACTGTGTGGAGGTGCCGGGAACAACTGTGTGGAGGTGCCGGGAACACTGTGTGGAGTTGCAGGGAACACTGTGTGGAGGTGCCTTTACCTCCTTTAACCCCTCTCTCCAACCTTTCCTAGGCCGACCCCTACCCCGCCTTCCTTCCACTACAGACTGATACACTCTTGAAGTCATTCTGTTTCGCTCCATTCTCTCTACATGTCCGAACCACCTCAACAACTCTTCCTCAGCCCTCTGGACAACAGTTTTGGTAATCCCGCACGTCCTCCTAACTTCCAAACTACGAATTCTCTGCATTATATTCACACCACACATTGCCCTCAGACATGACATCTCCACTGCCTCCAGCCTTCTCCTCGCTGCAACATTCATCACCCATGCTTCACACCCATATAAGAGCGTTGGTAAAACTATACTGTCATACATTCCCCTCTTTGCCTCCAAGGACAAAGTTCTTTGTCTCCACAGACTCCTAAGTGCACCACTCACTCTTTTCCCCTCATCAATTCTATGATTCACCTCATCTTTCATAGACCCATCCGCTGACACGTCCACTCCCAAATATCTGAATACATTTACCTCCTCCATACTCTCTCCCTCCATTCTGATATTCAATCTTTCATCACCTAATTTTTTTTATCATCATAACCTTACTCTTTCCTGTATTCACCTTTAATTTTCTTCTTTTGCACACCCTACCAAATTCATCCACCAATCTCTGCAACTTCTCTTCAGAATCTCCCAAGAGCACAGTGTCATCAGCAAAGAGCAGCTGTGACAACTCCCACTTTGTGTGTGATTCTTTATCTTTTAACTCCACGCCTCTTGCCAAGACTCTCGCATTTACTTCTCTTACAACCCCATCTACAAATATATTAAACAACCACGGTGACATCACACATCCTTGTCTAAGGCCTACTTTTACTGGGAAATAATTTCCCTCTTTCCTACATACTCTAACTTGAGCCTCACTATCCTCGTAAAAACTCTTCACTGCTTTCAGTAACCTACCTCCTACACCATACACTTGCAACATCTGCCACATTGCCCCCCTATCCACCCTGTCATACGCCTTTTCCAAATCCATAAATGCCACAAAAGCCTCCTTGTTCATCTGCTATCCTATTCTCCGTCTTACTCTTAATTCTTTCAATAATAACTCTACCATACACTTTACCAGGTATACTCAGCAGACTTATCCCCCTATAATTTTTGCACTCTCTTTTATCCCCTTTGCCGTTATACAAAGGAACTATGCATGCTCTCTGCCAATCCCTAGGTACCTTACCCTCTTCCATACATTTATTAAATAATTGCGCCAACCACTCCAAAACTATATCCCCACCTGCTTTTAACATTTCTATCTTTATCCCATCAATCCCGGCTGCCTTACCCCCTTTCATTTTACCTACTGCCTCACGAACTTCCCCCACACTCACAACTGGCTCTTCCTCACTCCTACAAGATGTTAGTCCTCCTTGTCCTATACACGAAATCACAGCTTCCCTATCTTCATCAACATTTAACAATTCCTCAAAATATTCCCTCCATCTTCCCAATACCTCTAACTCTCCATTTAATAACTCTCCTCTCCTATTTTTAACTGACAAATCCATTTGTTCTCTAGGCTTTCTTAACTTGTTAATCTCACTCCAAAACTTTTTCTTATACATATATATACATATATATATATATATACATATATATATATACATATATATATATATACATATATATATATATATATATATAATGTTTATATATATATATATATATATATATATATATATATATATATATATATATATATATATATATATATATGTATATATATATATATACATATATATATATATATATATATATATATATATATATGTATGTATATATATATATATATATATATATATATATATATATATATATATATATATATATATATATATATATATATATATATATATATATATATATATATGTCGTGCCGAATATGTAAAACTGGTCAATTAGTAAGAACTCATTTAAAATTAAGTCCTTTATAAAAATTTCTCTTATACGTTTAAAGATATATTTTTTTCATTAATGTTAACGAAAAAATTTATAATTTTGCATCAAAAGAATCTTAGAAAACTTACCTAACCTTATTATAACAAGAACAATTTATTTTAGCCTAACCCAAGTAAATATATTTTAGATTTGTTTACAATAATTTAATACTAAACAAACACAGTGAAATATATTTTTTTCTTTAGGCTCAGAATGATTTTCGCGAAATTATTGCATACACAAATTTTCTCTTGTCCTATATTGCAAGATGAGCGTTGCTATTTAAGCCAAGATGGCAAGTTCTGCCTATTCGGCACGACATATATATATATATATATATATATATATATATATATATATATATATATATATATATATATATATATATATATATATATATATATATATATATATATATATATATATATATATACTTGATTTTAGAAATGCCTTTAATATGGTGAAGGGAGATGCTGTTTTGCCAGCTGTTCGGGTTCGGTTCCCCAGTCTCTTTCCCTTCATTTCAGCCGGCTACAGCAAACCCTCAATTCTTTTGTTTGGAGAACATGAAATTCAATCAACAGAGGGTGTTCAGCAGGGTGACCCACTCGCTCCACTTCTCTTCTGCTTGGCAGTAAGAGAACTAACTTCCAGCCTACGCAGTGAGCTCAATATCTGGTACCTGGATGACGGCACTCTGGCAGGTACTGAAGAGTCCCTCGTGGGGGACCTACAACTGGTGAAAACACAGGGAGAAGACTTGGGACTCATCCTCAATCCCTCCAAGTGTGAAATCATCACAGCGAACCAGGAAATAATCAATACTGTGCGAAGAATCCTCCCGGAAGTCTCAACTACAATTGCCTCTTGGGGGCACCGCTGGGTCACCAGGCCATCGATACTGTCCTCAGGGACAAATTGAATGACCTGATGAGAATGGAGGAGAGAATAAGCGATCTTGATGCCCATGATGCTCTGTATCTCCTCACAAGGTGTCTTACTATGCCAAGACTTACTTACTTCTTGAGGTGTGCACCCTCTTTTGACAACCCAACACTCGATGAATATGACGCACACCTGTGATCAACTTTTAAGAAGGCACTGAACCTGTCACTAGAGGATGAGCAATGGGATCAGGCAACCCTCCCAGTGCGACTGGGAGGTATAGGGGTGCGTAAAGCAACGCATGTTACTTTACCTGCTTTTCTGTCTTCGTGTTTGGCTTCCAGTGCATTAGTCAAGAAGATAGTGCCCGAACGCTTGAGAGACTTGGTAGGAGCTCAAGACCCCAGGTTTACTGAAGCAGCGATTCGGTGGGACACCCTTACAGACTCCTCCAGTAGACCAGCTCCTCCCAAACAGCACAAACAGTCCCACTGGGACAAACCGATCATGGAAAAAATCGCCAACACAATGCTCTCCAATGCTTCAGGAAAGAACAAAGCTCGTCTCCTGGCAGTGAAGGCACCACACTCAGGAGATTTCCTGTTAGCTGTTCCCAATTCCTCCCTGGGCACCCGTCTCGACCCACAGGCCATTCGGATTGGTGTTGCTCTTCGCCTAGCCGCCCCCATCCTCACCGAACATAGGTGTATTTGCGGCAGGGCGACAGCTGATCAATTCGGACTCCATGGTCTCGTGTGCCACACAGCAGAAGGGAAGTATGCCAGACATGAGGAGATCAATGACATAATAAAGAGAAGCCTCGCCACAGCCCGTTGCCCAGCTCAACGGGAACCCCAAGTACAGAGGTCTGAAGGAAGTCAAAAGCGTCCTGATGGAGCCACTATGCTACCCTGGAAGCATGGAAAGCAGATTGCCTGGGACTACACCTGTGCTGCCACATTGGCAGACACCTACTTGCCATACTCCGTAGTGGAAGGGGGTGGAGCTGCCAGCCACAGGGAGACGCAGAAGATCCGAAAACATGAAGACCTTCCCCCTTGCTATAACTTCATTCCAATAGGATCGGAGACCCTTGGAGCATGGGGCAAGTGTGCTCTAAAGTTCCTCAAAGAGCTGGGTGAAAAGCTCATCATAGAAACCAATGACCACAGGGCGACCAGCTTCCTCTTTCAGAGACTCAGTGTTGCGATCCAGAGAGGAAATGCCTGCAGCATTCTGGGCACGCGGCCCACCGCAGGGGAGCTGGACGAAATATTCGAGATGTAGCTCTGAGTTACCTATGTTGTTTTACTTTCTGATGTATTTTTGTGAATGTTTGGCCTATATAAATAAATAAATATATATATATATATATATATATATATATATATATATATATATATATATATATATATATATATATATATATATATATAATATATATATATATATATATATATATATATATATATATATATATATATATATATATATACATATATATATATATATATATATATATATATATATATATATATATATATATATATATATATATATATATATATATATATACAGAGAGAGAGAGAGAGAGAGAGAGAGAGAGAGAGAGAGAGAGAGAGAGAGAGAGAGAGAGAGAGAGAGAGAGAGAGAGAGAGATAGCAGTCAGCAGGATTCGATACTGCTACTGAGATGGGCAAGATTCCCAGGCATATATACGTGTTTCTTTGGAAATATTTGTAAGTATTATTTAATGATAATGTCTTTTTTTTAATTTAAATACAAAAGAGACTTAGGCACAATAGTGAAGATAAATTATAAAAAAAAGCGTGACAAGGAAGTAGGAAGTTAAGACTGATCAGATATGATTCGCTACTCACACACATTCATGAGAGGGATCTCGGAAGACGGCTTTCTGACGACAGTGGTGAAGAAAAGAAAATTTTTAGAAGAAGCCGCTTTTATTGAGGACAGTTTCTGTTTGCTTAGCTCTTTATCACTTCATGCAGAAAATAGAGTGTATGCGTATATCTAATCCATGGAAAGGAAAACAAATGAGTTGAGTGAAACAATTGGAACGTGATCAAGTTTTGGCAGGTTGAACTATGCAAGCTATACACTGGTCAATGTTGTTATCGTATTGTGTCACACAGAGTACAGTATACGGGAGAATGCATAAGGAAGACACACGTGACAGGCTTCTCTTCTCAGGGGATTTATCAGTGTATTCACTTGAAAAAATCCTGATGAGTTAAGTATATAAAAATTAATATTTCCTAAATTTATACAGGCGAATTTCATTTACAGAATTTTTTGCACCAATTGTGTTGAATTCTGTTGCAAAGTTTGTCCTTGTGGAATTATATGTGATGTAAACCCGCGTTTCTTTTCATGAGCATGATCGAGAGGCATTTACCTGAGCTAAATTAATGGTTCACATCATAAAACAAGAGGACAGATTCGCTAATAGGATTGTAAAGAACTAGTGGATGTGAGCCGACCAGAAACAATGAGATAGTTTAACAACATTGGCATCCAGAGTAGATTTTGAATAGCTGAAGCTAACCAAGAACCCTCAATTCTTCTTTTCCTTTAGGGAGTTACCTCAAAAACATATTTTGTGATGTCTCTTTCTAAACAGAGGGAAAACACCTGGCATATGAGGGTGCATCATAGTACACATACACACACACACGAGGGTAACAGAAATAATGGGAAGGACAGAACGAGCCCTTGGTTTACCCGAAGGTGCAGGGAGGCAAAAACTTAAGTGCTCTAGAGAATGGAAGATGTACAGAAGGCAGAGGACTCAGGAGAATAAAGAGATTAGTCGACGAGCCAGAAACCAGTATGTACAGATAAGAAGGGAGGCGCAGCGGCAGTATGGAAATGGCATAGCATCGAAAGTCAAGTCTGACCCGAAGCTACTCTACAGCCACATCAGGAGGAAGACAACAGTCAAGGACCAGGTAATCAGGCTGAGGAAATAAGGTGGGGAGCTCACAAGAAACGACCAGGAGGTATGTGAGGAGCTCAACATGAGATTTCAGGAAGTATTTACAGTGGAGGTTGAAGGGACAACGGTAAGAGAAAATAGTAGGGTATAGCAACAAGGGATATACCAACAAGTGTTGGATGAATTACACACAGCTGAGGAGGAGGTGGAGAAGCTCACAAGTGACCTTAGGCAAATGTAGTCCCCATCTTTAAGAAGGGAGACAGAAATGAAGCACTAAATTATAGATCAGTGTCACTGACATGTATAGTATGCAAAGTCTTGGAAAAGATTATCAGGAGGAGAGTGGTGGAGCACCTGGAGCAGAACAAGATTATAAACGACAGCCAGCACGGATTCATGGAAGGCAAATCCTGTGTCACAAACGTACTAGAGTTTTATGACAAGGTAACTGAAGTAAGAAATGAGAGGGGTGGGTTGATTGCATTTTCTTGGACTGCAAGAAGGCCTTCGACACAGTTCCTCACAAGAGATTTTACAGGAGCTAGAGGAACAGGCGCTTATAACAGGAAAGGCACTGCAATGGATCAGAGAATACCTAACAGGGATGCAACAGCGAGTGATGGTCCTTGATGAGGTAACACAGTGGGCGCCAGTGACGAGCGGGGTCCCATAGGGGTCAGTCTTGGGACCAGTGCTATTCTTGGTATATGTGAACGACATGACGGAAGGGATAGACTGAGAAGTGTCTCTGTTTGCAGATGATGTGAAGTTAATGAGGAGAATTAAATCAGACGCGAACCAGACAGGTCTACAAAGAGGCCTGTATAGGCTGGATGTGTGGTCCAGAAACTGGCTCCTAGAATTTAACCCCGCCAAATGTAAAGTCATGAAGATCGGAGGAGGGCAAAGAAGACCACAGACAGAGTGAGTATAATACCGAGTACATCGCCAGAAGCACACATTAACCAGATAACTGCTGCGGCATCTGGGCGCTTGGCAAACCTGAGAATAGCGTTCCGGTACCTCAGTAAGGAATCGTTCAAGACCTTATACACTGTGTACGTCAGGCCCATACTGGAGTACGCAGCACCAGTTTGGAACCGCACCTGGTCAAACACGTTAAGAAATTAGAGAAAGTGCAAATGTTTGCAACAAGGCTAGTTCCAGAGCTAAGGGGAATGTCCTATGAAGAAAGGTTAAGGGAAATCGGTCTGACAATACTGGAGGACATGAGGGTGAGGGAAGACATGATAACGACATACAAAATACTGAGTGGAATAGACAAGGTGGACAAAGACAGGATGTTCCAGAGATGGGACACAGAAACAAGGGGTCACAATTGGAAGCTGAAGACTCAGATGAGTCAAAGGGATGTTAGGAAGTAGTTCTTCAGTCATAGAGTAGTTAGGAAGTGGAATAGTCTAGCAAGCGATGTAGTGGAGGCAGGAACTATACATAGTTTTAAGACGAGGTATGATAAAGCTCATGGAGCAGGGGGAGATAGGATCTAGTAGCGGTCGGTGAAGAGGCGGGGCCAGGAGCTGAGTCTCTACCCCTGCAACCACAATTAGGTGAGTACACACACACACACACACACACACACACACACGCAGGCACTCACACGCACTCACACACACACTCACGCGCACTCACACACTACAATGCTAATAACAACAGTGGCCTGTACTGTGAATAACAGGTGTGGTCACCACTCTGAGTGATAAGTGGTATTAATGTGGAAATATATCTGGCTCTGTTCTGTTATATTTCATGTCAGGACGCTGGTGTGGGGGGGGGAGGAGGTCGAGGGACTTCCTCCTGCTGCTCACTTCATCAGGAAGCTGTGTATGTATCTGTCTTTTAAGTGCCAAGAAATAATATAAATGATTTCATTTAGGCTGAGTTTTGAAATTAAATCTGATGTAACCAAAAATTATATTTGTGGGCGTCACCTCAAGGAGCGATGCCCATATATATAATTTTTTGGAACACCATATATTTTTTTAAATTTAGTATAAAGGGGGCTTTAATATGCTGTGCCACTTAACAAAATACTACCAAAAAGTACCAACGAAGGGGGTGCCTCCCCCTCTTCCCATATTTATGTTTTGGCCTGCCTCGTATGTATAAGAAATCAAGATAAAAAAAGATCTTTGAGATGGTATGTCACTCAAAACGCAACCAGAAAAATTTTACCCCCAAGGGATGCCCTCTCGCATTTAAAAATTTTGAATGCCGCTGGACACAAGGATGCCTGTAGCATAGTTTGCTTACACTGACTTTTAAAGTGACCGAGTCATAGAAAAATCCCCCATACAAACATTCACAACTACGTATAAGACAAAGAGCAACGATTTCCACACCATCTCTTTCTCAGTAACTTGTTATGTACAATATTTACATCCTGGATATTTCTTCCGGATGATCTTTCAGTTTATACAGCCTGCATTAGCATATATACTTTTCACAGCCTGTATGGGGTATACCTAGTTTATATACCCTTCATGGAAATACCCAGTTTACACAACCTGCGTGGGATACTTGGTTTATGAAGCCTGCGTGGGGTACTTGGTTTATTAAGCCTGGGTGGGATACTTGGTTTATAAAGCCTGCGTGAGATATTTGGTTTATAAAGCTTGCGTGGGATACTTGGTTTATTAAGCCTGGGTGGGATACTTGGTTTATAAAGCCTGGATCGGATAGTTGGTTTATAAAGCCTGCGTAAGATACTTGGTTTATAAAGCTTGTGTAGGATACTTGGTTTATAAAGTCTGCGTGGGATACTTGGTTTATAAAGCCTGCGTGGGGACAGCAACACTGAAAGGGGCTAAGATAAACTTAATTCACCTAACTTTAACTAACCTAACTTTACCTGACCTGACCTACCATAATCTAAACTAGTCTAACCTAAACTATCTTAATAAAATCTGATCTAAACTAAGCCACACTAAACTAATCTAATCTAACCTAAATTACTATAAACTAACCTGAATTCATCTAACCAATTCGAAACTCACTTAGCCTATTCTAAAATACTGTTAAAATTATCTGTATCAAATAGATTATAATTTAATTAAGAATTCAGGATAAACTGTAACAACACATTTGAGGTTACTGTAATATGCCTTGTAATATGATACTGGGACTGTTTTTATGAATAATTTCTCGCAAAATATTTTATTGCACGAGATATATTATAATCACAACTAAAAGTCGCTATCTTTGTATTCGGAATATTGCTATTGTTAGCGAGTTGCTGTAACATTGCTGTTTGTTAGCTAACACTGGGAATGTTGCAATTGCTAGCTAACATTGGGAATATTGCTGGTAATGCTGGTAGTGTTTGCAAGCATTGGGATTGTTGCTTCCGTTAGCGAGCGTGAGGAATGTAAGCGTACGCTGAGAATGTTGCAGTGAGGCGATTGCTATTTTGTTGCTATCGTTATAAAGCACTAGCAATATTCATTACAATTAGCAAACACTGGGGACTCTGCTATTGTTAGCGAGTTCTGAGAATGTTGCTACTGTTAAGAATATTGTTCCTTTAAAAAGCAAATCTATATTTTGGCTATGTTTTCCTAGTTCTGGTTTATGATAAGTACGATATTTCATAGCTGTTTCATTTCTTTTTCGAAAATTTATCAGTTATTCTTGGTATTGATCGACTTAAGCAATTACTTTCTATATTCATAGTAAGACTATCACATTTTCTGTACATTGTCGTCTAATATCAAAACAAAAGTAGGGGGTCGAGCCATCCATTGGCGCCAGTATTGATGTGTCCTGTATTATGATCCCTTCACAGAAGAGATGAAAAAACACTTAGCAAAAGCTCTTTTGCGTACGTACATTTGTGATGCAAGTAAGAAAAAATACAAATTAACTTATTTGTAATTTAGTACAGCATAGTAGTATAGCTTAAACGCAGTCACGAACGGAGGTGCTACCTTCCTGATACATCACTGTGAAACCGAAACCAGTTAAACGTTTCGCAATTTAGCATAACTGGTGTTTTTTCTATCTCACGAGCATTGTAAGTTGAAGCTTAACTTTACACACTTCTATATTATTCAGTATACGGTTATTTTTATTAATGTATGTTTCTTATCAGACTATTAATCCCATAATATTTTCTTTGCCATTTATGAGGGTTGGTGTGAAACCGAGCACTTGTTTGATGATTCCAGAAATAAATAGTGAGGAAGGGCTGGCAGCCTCGCTTCAATGGCTGCACCTCTGATGTGCTTCCTGGTCCAAGCAGTGGCTAGCTGGTGTTATGCAAGCCTTAATACAGGGCTGTGTTCCGACTCAGGATCCATAATGATGACGATGAAAGTGGAAGGTGCGTGCTCCAGACATGTTTATGATGCCTCACTGGGTTCTTGAGAGCTTTCTTACGCTGTTAATATATTCACAAATCTGGCAGGAAGGAACTTAATATTTTTTTTGGGTAATGCGTGGAGCAGCAGGATGTCGGCTTTACTGCAGTGTGCTGTAAAGCTCATTGCAAAGAAAAATGCCAGATTGTATTATTTTGCAAATTACCCTCATTGCAATATTACAGAGTGAAAGTCTGGCGGATAATGTAATAATTTACCATATGCTCGTCTACTGCTAGCCTCCCAGGGGGTATAACTCTCACTATAACAGCATCACGACTAGTGTTTCTCAAGAACCTTACAGGACACCTCGGGAAAAAATCAATTTTAACATGCTTTAAATGCTTATAAGTATTTTTTTTTTTAGTTTTCTGTTGCTGTTAACTTGAACCTGCGTTGACTATATGAAATGTCTGTTCACTATCATACTGATGGAGACTTAACTGTACTCACGCCAGGGAACGGGTGGGGATTGAACTCACATTTGCTGTAGTCTACAGGGTACCGTATATACACAGAGAAACGAATGTCATCCACTGTATACACAACGAGAGTTTACATTGTTCCTAATTTTAGTTGCTTTGTGACGTCCTATTAATCTCCGATTTCAGACTTTAGTTTCTTCCCTCTTTTCTGTTCACCCTGTTTATTAATTTTCCATTCCACTGTGGGACGTTCCGATGATTAGAGTATGTCACACGTTCGTATCCCCGCTATGGACGTGCGCTTCTTCTTGAGTATTTTAAATTTTACATGATACTGCTATGTACACTTTTGGCTCTAAATCTACGGACGGTGGAGCATATATATTAGTCAACCTGGATAGCGTGTTGGAAGGATAGTTACCCGAATGTACATAGTATACAAAATAACCACAGGAGGAGCTGAATAATAGCTCTAGGGTTTGAGTGTTGCAACCAACACGAAAGGCCTAGAGCTGTCATTAAACTCCCCCTGTGGTTATTTTGCACACTAGCTATATTCGGGTAACTATCCCTCCAACACGCTATCTGGGTTAACTAGTGTATACGCTCCACCGCGTCGCTCGTTCGAGATTATTGCATAATAGCTAGTATATTCTCAGCAGAGTTATATACATACTTCTTGTAGTTATGATCCACAATGCGTATCTCTTCAAGTCTCTTTATTATTGCCTCTGAATCTCAGAGTGTATTACTACCACATTGGAAAATGTACTCACTATATCGCATTGTCCTTCGCATTGAATACCGGCGGTGTCACCTCTGCAACATGTATAAAAAAGAGCATTGCCCTTTACAGGGCAATGAACTCGCAGACTCCACTGTGTGTCCAGCAGTTCAGGACCTATCAGTCTCTCGCAGGAGTCCTCTCTTTCAGATTATTATTTCCTCAGAGTAATGGTTATCCTTTGAATGGATATAAAGGTCGATCCTACTAAGTCAGCATACACAGTACCTAGAGACAATAAGTTTATTAGATTTCTCTTCTGTGGACATTCTACTTTTACCATTAGATAGAAGTTTTCACCAGAGATCAGTGTTTGTGTATATTTCGCATGCTCTCGCGAATTCCTTGCATTGTTCAAATCTCTAGTAAGGCTGATGCATGCAGGGGATGAGATGAAAAGCTGTAAGCCTTCTCCCTGAAAGCTGGCTGCCTTGGATCGAACGTGTAGCGCAAGCTACACGCCAAGGTATTGTCCAGTGTGGGTAGATTGGTAAAGCACTGCGTACCTTGTCCTAAGGTTCGTAGGTTCGAGTCTCCTTCAGCCAGAGATCAGTGTTTGTGTATATTTCGCCTGCTCTTGCGAATTCCTTGCATATATTTCATATATATATATATATATATATATATATATATATATATATATATATATATATATATATATATATATATATATATATATATATATATATGTCGTGCAGAATTTGCGATCTTTGCTTAAATAACAACGCTCATCTTGCCATACAGGACAAGTGAAAATTTGTGTATGCAATAATTTCGCCAAAATCATTCTGAACCTAACGAAAAAAATATATTTCACTGTGTTTGCTTAGTATTAAATTATTATAAACAAATCTAAAATATATTTAGTTGGGTTAGGCTAAAATAAATTGTTCTTGTTATAATAAGGTTAGGTAAGTTTTCTAAGATACTTTTGGTGCAAAATTATAAATTTTTACATTAACATTAATGAAAAAATATATCTTTAAACGTATAAGAGAAAATTTCAGAAAGGAATTAATTTTAAATGTGTTCTTGCTAATTGACAATTTTTACATATTCTTCACTACATATATATATATATATATATATATATATATATATATATATATATATATATATATATATATATATATATAAATATATATATATATATATATATACATATATATATATATATATATATATATATATATATATATATATATATATATATATATATATATATATATATATATATATATATATATATATATATATATATATATAAATATATATATATATATATATATATATATATATATATATATATATATATATATATATATATATATATATATATATATATATATATATATATATATATATATATATATATATATATATATATATATATATATATATATATATATATACATTCTCCCTAAAAATCATTCAAATTGAGACATTATAGTGTCTCGTGTTGTCTTGTCAGTGTCTCAAATTGACCAAAAACAAAAAGTAACGGTACTGCTGGAGCAATTTCCTGAGCAGCAAATGAAAAGTTGTGAGCGTTTAGTCACGGTTGTCGCATTTATTGTAGTGGTGGATGGTCGTATTTATTGTAGTGTCGTATTAGTTGCTAGGAAGATGTCTGGTTTTCTTTTTGCTAAAATTGCTCAGATTTCTCTTCGAATCGTAAAACAATTATATTACGAAAAAAAATGTGCTATAAAAACTTTTACTGCATTTTTATAGTGGATCATTCTGAATAATAATAATAATAATAATAATTATTATTATTATTTATTTCTACAAGTGGAATAAACCTTGGTAATAAATACCGACAAGTTGGTTTAGAAAGACACGTAAGCAAACACTATAACATATTTATTAGAAAACGTTTCGGTCCTGGGACCTTGATCACTTCTAACATACAGAGGTAGGAAGACATTATATATAGGCGGAGAGTGAGGTGTGACGCACGTGACCTGAGGAATGTCATAAGAACATAAGAATGGAGGAACACTGTAGAAGGCCTACTGGCCCATGCGAGGCAGGTCCTTATCAAAAACAACCTCTGCCTATGATGAGGACGGGTAGACGATGAAATCACGTGACTCCTGTGTTGTTGGGTTGGTGCTGCTTAAGTATCATGTATGCCAATGTTTTTGAAATTTTGTAGTTTCCAGTGTTGCATTCTATAGTGTCGGTGACGGCGATTAGTGAGGCTTCTAGGCACCGTCGGGGTCTGAGGTCTGGTTCGGTGAGAACGAGTTGTGCCTCATTCCAGTTCAACTGGAACTGGAATGAGGTAAATTAGGTAAATTTTGTCCCCAGGATGCGACCCACACCGGTCGATTGACACCCAGGTACCTATTTTACTGATACGTGAACAGGGACAGCAAGTGTCTTAAGAAAACACATCCTGTTTCCACCATTACCGGGGATCAAACCACGAACCTCAGCGCACGAGCTGAGTGCGCTACCACTCGAGCTACGGGATGCTTAAATTCAAGTAAATCTCAAACATTAAAAATATTTCTTTACTAAATTCACATTACCTTCATTCCTCGATGGATCATACAAGTCGCTAAGTTCTATAATTTTAGTGTAAACCTGGAGAAGCTCGGGTTTTCCTCTTTTTTTCTTTTCCCTTCCCAGTTACTTCTCGTCTTGCACCACGGACGTGTCAACATGTGCACCACCACAAAGCGGTACACAAACAATAGTAATTGAGTATTGTAAGCAAATATTAAAGTCTCGGCCTACCTCATGTCCCGGAATGACTGTCACTTGTTTAGATATTTTAAGACGTAAATGATAATTGTTTAAAATGTTTCTTTTCAATGGAATTTTTTTAAATCTCGTTTGATTTTTTCTTTTAGTCGACATTCGCATTGTTTCCAGCTTCTTCTAAAATCTTTGATTTCTTCCACAATTTCGTGTTTTATAGTTAATTTAATGCTTGTAGTGAAAATATTATTTTTTCTATTTTTTTTGTTAGATAATGTTTCATTTCTCTTGACATAAATCTAGAGAGCTATAGAGACAGTATATTTTAGGACTTAACGATTATATCACCCTTGTGTAGCACTAAACAATGCATGTTTAATCTTCCTTATAGTGAAGTAGAGCAATGGAAGGATGTAAACCATTAGAGTAACCTATTAAGGTCTTCGCTTCCAGTGGATTTCCCGATTGACCATCAATCTAAGTCTCGGTTCGTTCTACCGCCGCCGGAATTTCATTCTCCCTCAGCCCATTTTTCCTGACATCACACGATTTGTTAACTATTCGACACCTCAGTTCCACATGCAGTCAGAATACAACAACTCGCACATATACTCTCCATGGTTCGGTAAAACTAGTTTATGTCTTGCCGAACAGGTAAAACTTGTGATTTTGGCGAAAATTAGTGTTTGCAATAATTTCGCAAAAATCATTCTGAAGTTACGAAAAAAATATATTTCACTGTTTTTTTATTATTAAACTATTGTAAACTTATCTAAAATATATTTAGTTGGATTAGGCTAAATTAAATTGCGCTTGTTATAATAAGGTTAGGTAAGTTTTCTAAGGTACTTTTGGCATAAAATTATTAATTTTTACATTAACATAAATGAAAAATATATACCATTAAACGTATAAAAGAATATTTTAGAAAGGACTTAATTTTAAATTAGTTTTGTAAATGCCCATTTTACCCATTCGGCACGACATATATATTTCGGAGTTGACTTGTCGTCAGATGGGTCTATGAAAGACGAGGAGAACCATAAAATTGACAATGGAATAAAGGTGAGTGGTGCACTGAGGAGTCTGTGAACACAAAGATCATTATCCCTAGAAGCACAGAGGGGAATGTATAAAAGTATAGTGGTAGCAACGCTCTTATATGGGTGTAAATCATGGGTAGTGAATGTTGTAACAAGGAGAAGGCTGGAGGTAGTAGAGATTTCGTGACTTTATTTTAATTTTTGAAAGTTTTGATACGCAAATTTTATTAAATAGGCTGACATGAAATAACTGGAGAAAGTCTCCTCTGATTAGGAATGTCTATTTTTCTTATACTTTTTTTTTGTCCTAGGTCAAATCTAATGTTTTTTTACGAACCTGTAACATCTGTGTTATCTCAAGTCCATTGCAAAAAAAAAAAAAAATTATATCACGAAAATCTAACAATTTTTTTTACATACTAACTCAAGTCTTTGTGAAAAGTTTGGATTGATTTTGACCTGTGTAGGTCCTAATTTGCTTTTTCATAGAAGAAATTGAGAAAATTTAAATTCTTTTCCTCGTTCTATTTCTGAATACCACATCCCCGAAAGTCTTCAGTGCAGCTGCACTAATAATGCTACTTCTCAACTACATCAGACGTGTGGCAACAGGAGAAAGTTTTTTACAGTTTTATTTCAAAGTTAGTGAGATTTAATAGTAGTTTTGATTTTTTTAGGTAGTATATGTCCTAAGCTGCGGGGTGTTAATTCCTAAATGCCTTTCTTGATTCGCTTCAAGTCTTCAGCGATAATATTTAACTGCTTGAGAATGCTGTACCACACTCTGCACTATTCCGTTCGCGTGCACTAAGGCTAAGGGGGCTGTTTTATGCAATACAGGAATTCTTTTCTCAAATCGCGCAGCGACCTAGATCTGTCCAGTTCGTATAAGATACCTTCATATAGCAGAGGTAAATGAATTAAACTCTTCCTCCTATACGATTTTTACATGACTGGTTTATCGAAAGTGGGTTTTTGGGATATAAACCGTTGTGTGTTTTATCCGCTAAATTCCTGGCTAGAATAGCAGTTAGACGATTATATCACGTACAGAGTCCTGAGGAGTGGAGAATGTAACTGGCTAAGCTAAACAAATACACCTGCAACTACTGGTCTGTGACGGTTAAAAAACTCAAGGCTGACAATGACTCTTAAGCCGGTTGTCCACTATCGTACCTGTAAGTAGTTTCCCTTATTATAAATCCCACTTCATTATAAAATAAAAATTTCCGAATTATGCCACCAGTCTTTGGCCGAGATGATAAAAATAGATTTTAGTCAAATATTAAAATAATCGAAAATTTTACAATGTATTTATGCCCTGAAATATTATTTATGATTTGCACTAAATTCTGTCCCATTCACTTTCAAAGCGTGTACTTAATTATTTTTTTCTAACTCTATTTTAAAATATACTTATAATATATAATACAGCTTGAAATGAGGAAAAATGCTAATACTTGCATATCTAAACGAGTTTCTTATATTTTAAAATCACCGATGCACATTCATCTCATGTCTACGAATCTCTTCCATGTAAGACATTTAATAACGTTCGTGATTACTCTCTGTTTTCGAAAAATTCTTACGGAAAAACATACAGTGTTACATATCTGCAAGTGTTGCAAGTGAGGTGTCATGGCGAGACGAGATCATTCACTCAGTGTTGAGTCCCAGCTTACATACCTAGTGAGTAAGATTGGTGAGTCAAGGTCACTCTATTATTTCCCCGATGTACCTGGTGAGCTTTCTGTAGATCCTCGCCCCCATCGTGGTTATCAAACAGGCTTCCTGTTTGTCTGTCATATGGCTAATCGCCGCCACCACTGCCGCATCTGTGTTAGCATACATTCCCATCAAAGCACGGTACGGGTGAGGATTGAACTCGCGGCAGGTGAGTCGCAAAACTCCAGGCCACCTCGTAAGCCAGCGGCTTACGTGCTGTCCTTGAGTTTTACGACTCACTTGCCGCGAGTTCAATCTCCACCCGTACCGGGCTTTGTTTGCAGTCGTATCATTACGATTTCGTGAGTCATTCCCATCTGCAACACCACATGCCGCAGCCCCTCCTAGGAACATCGACATCACTTGTGCAGGGATTTTTCCTGGCAAATAAAACGAGCTGTTGTAACAAGCTGTCACGTGTGTCTCTGCGCATAATTATTACATACCATACTTTAAAAAATATTTTACATTGAAATAAGGCAAACAATCAGGCAGTGAGCATTTTACTTAATGTATACAATTATTTTTTTCATGGCAGATTTTAGGTATAAATCTCTATATCTTAAGTGGGTTGTACCATGAAATCTGTATTAAAAGACAAATGAGCTGAAGTGTGAGGGGGTTGGTATAAAACTTACTTTTAATGGAAACTTTTCGATTTATGGCTGAAACACACTTGTACTTATATTGTAGTTGCTACATAATTCCTGAAATGCATTATATACACGTTGTTGGCAAAGTGTGAGCAGTTTTAACTTTTGATGACTCTTAAGCATGTACAGGCAGAACCGCTTTACGGCGCTTCATTTTACAGTGCTTCACTTTACGGCGTTTCACTAATGCAGCGGTTTTCAACTGTTCCCATTCATTTATTCAGCACCTTACAATATATTCACCACTCTAAGCTAGAGACAAAAATAATTTAAGGTAAGTAATGTGTGTACCATAAATGAATTTTGTTATTCTTGGCCATTTCAGGTTTAATTAGGCTTGATAAAGTCAAGTTAACGTATATTTACATAGTATAATTTTCCGAAAGTAACTAAATTAAAAAAATGCTGGAGTCATGTGTGTGACGGTGTGGAGCGAACATCAGTATTTCGTTCATGTATTTTCACACGCTAGGTAAAAATGCAGAGAAAGGGTTGGCTAATCATAGAGGTGCAGTGACCGGGGTGTATGGTAACGGTGCCAGTATGAGTGTTGGATTGCTGAGAATATGTGGTAACACTGCTAGTCTGAGAGGCGCACTGCTCAAGCAATAAAGTAACATTGCCACCAGAGCTAAATGGTAACACTGCTAGACAGGCACGCTTTTTGGTCAGTAGGGTAACAATGCTTGCCTGAAGTGTGGTGCCCAGGCTCTATGGTAGCACTGCTGGTCTGGAAGGTGCATTGCGAAAGACTGTATGGTAACAGTGTCCATTGGATTGATGTCTTGTAGGGAGATGCATCGCAGCATTACCAGTCTGAAATGTACTCTGGTAGGACTTTATGGTACCGTTGCTAGTCCGAGCGGCATCCAGTCATTTACACACAGTTTTGCTGCTAGTTTGAGTGCTGTGATTCCATTGTTCTCTAGAAGCTGCAAGTCTGAGAAGAGGAATATGGCAGCACTGTCAGCTCTAGAGGTTGTTAGGTAAGACACATATGCAACAGTTAGGTATCTTTATTTCGAAACGTTTCGCCTACACAGTAGGCTTCTTCAGTCGAGTACAGGAAGGTTGATAGAAGCAGAAGATACTTGAAGACGATGTAATCAGTCCATCACCCTTAAAGTTTTGAGGTGGTCAGTCCCTCAGTCTGGAGAAGAGCATTGTTCCGTTGTCTGAAACAATATGAAGTTGAAGTGACAGAATGGGGCCTTTATATAGTGCCAGGAGGTGAGACGTAGGTTGGTTTGAGAAGGACCTGCCCTCCCAAATCAACCTACGTCTCACCTCCTGGCACTATATAAAGGCCCCATTCTGTCACTTCAACTTCATATTGTTTCAGACAACGGAACAATGCTCTTCTCCAGACTGAGGGACTGACCACCTCAAAACTTTAAGGGTGATGGACTGATTACATCGTCTTCAAGTATCTTCTGCTTCTATCAACCTTCCTGTACTCGACTGAAGAAGCCTACTGTGTAGGCGAAACGTTTCGAAATAAAGATACCTAACTGTTGCATATGTGTCTTACCTAACAATCTGTCGGTATTTCATACCATTTTAATGTTCAGCTCTAGAGGTGCATTGCCAGGGGACGTTTGATAATGCTGCCAGTTTTGGGAGAGTGTTGCTAGGGTTAACTGGTAAAACTTCCAGTCGGAATGGCGTGCTAACTGGGAATGTAATTAGTAAGACATGTGTAACAGTTAGGTATCTTTATTCTGAAACATTGCTCCTAGACAGTAGGTTTCTTTAGTCGAGTACAGAAGAGTGAGCAGACGCAGTGGAAATGTGAAGACGATGTAATCGGTCCATTACCCTTGAAAACGTAGTTTTGAGGTGGTCAATCCCTCAGCCTGGAGAAGAGTTTTGTTACATAGTCTGAAACAACGTGAAGAAGCCTATTGTGTTGGCGAAACGTTTCGGAATAAAGATACCTAACTGTTGCACATGTGTATTACCAACCTGTCTGTATTGTATAGCATTTCAATGTTCACTCTGAGAATGCAACTGCAACAATATCTATCAGGTGCACTGCTGGGGGATATATATTTACACTGACAGTGTTAAAAATAAGAACATAAGAATGGAGGAACACTGCAGAAGGCCTACTGGCCCATACAAGGCAGGTCCTTATCAAAACGACCCCTTCCCAAAGCTACCCAAGAATTTTCTCCCGTACCCAATGATACCAATCAAACCCAGCCCCTCCCTGTTACGGCTGTAGATAGTTGGTTCAGAGAACTGACAAGCAGATAAATTAGACATGTGTGCAACACTTGGCTATTTATATTATTGAAAACTTTTGCCACACAGCGGCTTTACCAGTCCAATACAGACAATAATAATATCGGATTGGACTGGTGAAGTCGCTGTGTGGCGAAACGTTTCCATAAAGATACCCAAGTGTTGCACATATGTCTAATCTATCACCTACTGCTGCTGCATGGTAATACTGCCACTCTGAGAAGTGTTCTGCTGGAAGGTGTATGGTAACATTTCCAGTCTTTAAGAACTCCTCTTGGGCTGCATGGTAAAACTGCCACTCTTGAAGGTCTGCAGCTGGAGGATGTATGGTAACACTGCTAATCGAAGAGGCGTGCTGCTGTGAGATGTATTTTAATACTGGGAATGAATGGCAAAAAATACACACACACACACACACACACACACACACACACACACACACACACACACACACACACACACACACACACACACACACACCATAACACCGAGCACATCACCGGAGGCACACAACCTGAGAACAGCGTTCCGATACCTTAATAAGAAATCGTTCAAGACTCTGTACACTGTGTATGTTAGGTCCATATTGGAGTATGCAGCACCAGTCTGGAACCCACACCTGGTCAAAACAGGGGACAAGTCGTTACCGTCAAATTACCGCCCAATAAGCCTGACCTCAATTGTAGGCAAATTACTAGAGTCAATTATAGCTGAGATTATAAGAAGCCATCTCGATAAGCATAGCTTGATTAATGATACTCAGCATGGATTCACAAGAGGCCGGTCTTGTCTAACTAATTTATTAACTTTCTTCAGTAAAGCTTTTGAGGCTGTTGACCACAATAAAGAATTTGATATTATTTACTTAGATTTTAGTAAGGCTTTTGATAGAGTTCCGCACCATAGACTGTTAAAGAAAGTGGCAGCTCATGGCATTGGGGGAAAAGTGCTCTCGTGGATCGAGTCATGGCTCACTGACAGGAAGCAGAGAGTGTCCATAAATGGGGTTAAATCCGAGTGGGGATCTGTAACAAGTGGCGTTCCACAGGGATCAGTCTTGGGCCCGTTGTTGTTTATAATATATATCAATGATCTTGATGAGGGAATTACTAGTGATATGAGCAAATTCGCCGATGACACAAAGATAGGTAGGATAATTGATTCAAACGTAGATGTTAGGGAACTTCAGGAGGATTTAAACAAACTCTATTCTTGGTCAGAAAAGTGGCAGATGCAGTTCAATGTAGATAAATGCAAGGTTCTGAAGCTTGGGAGTGCCCATAACCCTAGTACTTATAAATTAAATGATGTAGAACTTAGCCATACAGATTGCGAAAAGGACTTGGGGGTTATGGTGAGCAGCAACCTTAAACCAAGACAGCAATGCCTAAGCGTACGTAATAAGGCAAATAGATTACTGGGATTTATATCAAGAAGTGTAAGCAACAGAAGTCCAGAGGTCATACTGCAGCTTTATACATCATTAGTAAGGCCTCACCTAGATTATGCAGCTCAGTTCTGGTCTCCGTATTACAAAATGGACATAAATTCGTTAGAAAACATTCAGCGTAGGATGACTAAATTAATACATAGCATCAGAAATCTTCCTTATGAAGAAAGATTGAAGACTCTTAAGTTACATTCACTTGTTAGACGAAGAATGAGGGGAGACCTGATCGAAGTGTATAAGTGGAAGATAGGTATTAATAAAGGGGATATTAATAAGGTCTTGAGGATGTCTCTCCAAGAGAGAACGCGCAGTAATGAATTTAAATTAGATAAGTTTAGATTTAGAAAGGACATAGGAAAGTATTGGTTTGGAAATAGGGTAGTTGATGAGTGGAACAGTCTACCTAGTTGGGTTATTGAGGCTGGGACTTTGGGTAGTTTCAAATCTAGGTTGGATAAGTACATGAGTGGGAGGGGTTGGATTTGAGTGGGACTTTCACATCAGAGCTTATTTCTTGGGTGGCACTGAAAATTGGGTTGGGCAAATGTTTTGTTAGTGGGATGAATTGTAAAGGACCTGCCTAGTATGGGCCAGCAGGCCTCCTGCAGTGTTCCTCCTTTCTTATGTTCTTATGTAAAGTACAAAGGTTTGCAACAAGGCTTGTCCCAGAGCTCAATGGAATGTCGTACGAGGAAAGGTTAAGGGAAATCGGACTGACGACACTGGAGGACAGAAGGGTCAGGGGAGACATGATAACGACATACAAGATACTGCGGGGAATAGATAAGGTGGACAGAGATAGGATGTTCCAGAGAGGGGACACAGGGACAAGGGGTCACAACTGGAAGCTGAAGAGTCAGACGAGTCACAGGGACGTTAGGAAGTATTTCTTCAGTCATAGAGTTGTCAGCAAGTGGAATAGCCTAGCAAGTGAAGTAGTGGAGGCAGGAACCATACATAGTTTTAAGAAGAGGTATGACAAAGCTCAGGAAGCATACACTTTACCAGGTATACTCAGCAGACTTATCCCCCTATAATTTTTGCACTCTCTTTTATCCCCTTTGCCTTTATACAAAGGAACTATGCATGCTCTCTGCCAATCCCTAGGTACCTTACCCTCTTCCATGTACTTATCTAACCTATTTTTAAAACTACACAACATTTTAGCCTGAATAACTGTACTCAGAAGTTTGTTCCACTCATCCACAACTCTATTACCAAACCAGTGCTTTCCTATATCCTTCCTGAAACTGAATTTTTCCAACTTGAAACCATTGCTGCGAGTCCTGTCTTGGCTGGAAATTTTCAGCACGCTATTTACATCCCCTTTATTTATTCCTGTTTTCCATTTATACACCTCAAACATATCCCCCCTAATTCTACGCCTTTCGAGAGAGTGCAGATTCAGGGCCCTCAGTCTATCCTCATAGGGAAGATTTCTGATACATGGGATCATCTTTGTCATCCTCCTCTGTACGTTTTCCAGAGCATTTATATCCATTCTGTAATACAGTGACCAGAACTGAGCAGTATAGTCTAAATGGGGCCTAACCAAGGATATATAGAGTTGAAGAACAACCTGAGGACTTCTATTATTTATACTTCTAGATATGAAGCCAAGAATTCTGTTAGCTTTACTGCGAACAATAATGCACTGTAGTCTTGGTTTTAGATTACTGCTAACCAGAATTCCAAAATCCTTTTTGCAATCAGTAGTATTAATATCTATTATTTAGTTTATATGTGGCATGGTTATTTAACCCTTTGACTGTCGCAGCCGTATATATACGTCTTATGAGGTACTGTGTTTGGTTTGACGTATATATACTCATAAATTCTAGCGGCTTCAAATCAAGCAGGAGAACGCTGGTAGGCCCACATGTGAGAGAATGGGTGTGTGTGGTCAGTGTGCACCATAAAAAAAAAATCCTGGAGCACGCAGTGCATAATGAGAAAAAAAAACTCCGACCGTTTTTTTTACTTAAAATGCCGACTTTGTGGTCTATTTTCGTATAGTATTTATGGTTGTATTCTTGTTTTCTTGGTCTCATTTGATAGAATGGAAAATATATTATAGAAATAGAGGTGATTTTGATTGATTTTACTATAAAAAGAACCTGGAAATGGAGCACAAATTACGGGAAATGTTTGATTTTTGCCGATGTTCAAAAGTAAACAAATGATGTCATTGTCCAATAAATGTCCAAATAGTCATTCTAATATGCAGTCATGAATGGGTTGATGTAATTTTTACAATTATTATAGTATTGCAGTAGTCTGCATAACAGTAAATCTTCTATTTTTTGTTTGAATAAAATTTCAAAATAAAAAGCAAGAGTAATATCAGAGGGGCCTGGAGACATGACTGATGAACAAAGAAAATGTTATTTTAGAGCCAGGAATGCCTGCATTGTTCATTCTGGTCCTTCCTTGGAAATTGTCATAATATTTAATTTTCGTGAAATTGGCCAAATTGCAAATTTCTGACCATGTTATTGGGTAGTTGAAATCGGTAAATGCGCAGTTTCTTGTACTCAATCGATAGAAAAAATGGAGTTCTGAAGAAATAGCTATGAGGTTGGTTGACTGGAATAATGGAATTAGCCGAAAATAGGGCTCAAAGTGGGCGAAATCACCGATTTGTAAATATCACCGAGGTCGCTAACTTCGCGAGAGCGTAATTCCGTCAGATTTCCACCAAATTTCGTTTTTTTAGTGTCTTTACAATCGGGAAAAGATTCTCTATCATTTCATAAGAAATTTTTTTTTTTAAATTTTGCAACACCAGGAGACACCTCTGGATTGAGGGTTGCGACAGTCAAGGGGTTAACTGTCCAACATTTAGAACTTTGCATTTGTCAATATTAAACTGCATCTGCCACTTCTCCGACCATTGCATCAATCTATTCAAATCATCCTGGAGTGCTCTAGTGTCCTCATTAGAATGAATTGGGAGGGCTATTTTGGTGTCATCAGCAAATTTGCTTATGTCGCTATTTATTCTGTCATCTATGTCATTTATGTAAATTGTGAACAACAACGGGCCCACCGCTTGTGACGTGCCCCCATTCTGATTTCTCCCCATTTATGCAAACTCTCTGCTGTGTATTTGTCAGCCATGCCTCTTCCCAGGAAAAAATTTCTCCTCCTATTGCATGTGCCTTAGGTTTCCTCAATAGCCTCCGGTGTGGAACTCTATCGAAAGCCTTACTGAAGTCCATATACACAATATCATATTCATTACCATGATCTACCTCCTCAAACACATTAGTGAAAAAAGTTAGTACATTCTTAAGACAGGAAAGCTCCTTCGTAAAACCGTGTTGAGATTCATTAATCAATCTGTGCCTGTCAAGATGGCTGCGAATTACTTCGGCAATTATCTAAATCATTTGATACCCTCATCACCTTACTCTTTTCTATGTTCACTTTCAACTCTCTACCTTTACACACACTCCCAAACTCATCCACTAACCTTTGCAATTTTTCTTTAGAATCTCCCATAAGCACAGTATCATCAATTCAATTCAATTCAATTCAATTCAAATTCAATTCAATTCAAAGTTTATTCTCTATAAGGATTACAATGCTGAGTATACAGAATTTGGTTATTGTGTGGTTTACATGTAGTAAAATATTAATTACAGAGTGTACCACTAGAACACCTAGCATGGCTAGGCATTTCGGGCAGACTTAGTTTAATTCTTAATTTTAAAATATTACAAATTATGAGGTAAGTTGGTATTATGGCTAAGTGACTAAATACTAGTTTGTGAGTTTAGCAATGTGAATGCTTTTGTTTTGGCATAGTACATAGTTTCAGTATTGGAGTATCACAGGCCAACTTATGACTAGTTTGGATTCATTATTTTATGATTGAGATTAATATTTCTGTTTAGGGACAAATGGGTGAGTGAGTGTGTGAACCACCAGGTGGTATTCGTGTTATTAGTTGACATGGTGTATCAGGGAGATAAGATGTTTTCTAATGGTAGTTTTGAAGGTGATGAATGTGTTTGCAGTTCTAGAGTTTTCAGGTAGGGTGTTCCAAATTTTAGGGCCTTTGACATACGTTGAATTTTTGTAAAGGTTTAGTCGGACACGGGGAATGTCATAGAGATGTTTGTGTCTGGTGTTATGCCTGTGGGTTCTGTCACAACTATCAAGAAAGCGTTTCAGGTCAAGGTTAATATTGGAATTTAAGGTAGATGTAGATTGCACAGTAGTAAGTGTGGATGTACTGAACAGGGAGTAAGTTTAGATCTATGAAGAGTGGGGGGGGGTGTTGCCAGGGATGGGATTTAGTGATTATTCTTACTGCGGCTTTCTGTTGGGTTATTATTGGCTTTAAGTGTGTTGCTGCAGTTGATCCCCAAGCACAAATAGCAAAGGTGAGGTATGGATAAATAAGGGAGTGGTATAGTGTGAGAAGGGCATTTTGCGGCACGTAGTATCGTATCTTGGAGAGGATCCCCACCGTTTTGGATACTTTTTTGGTTATGTGTTGGATATGGGTGCTGAAATTCAGGTTGTTGTCAAGGTATAGGCCTAGGAATTTACCCTCATTATGTCTAGTAATTGGAGTGTTGTTGATCTTAATGTTAATTTGCGCAACTCTTGCTCTGCTACCAAACATAATATAGTAGGTTTTGTCAGTGTTAAGCATAAGTTTATTGGCTGTCATCCAAGTCGATATTTTGATCAGCTCCTCGTTAACAATGGTGTTGAGGGTGGCAAGATTAGGGTGAGAGATGACATAAGTCGTGTCGTTAGCAAAGAGAATGGGTTTCAGGTGTTGGGATACGTTTGGAAGATAATTTTTTGATGTATATGAGGAAGAGCAGGGGACCAAGGACACTTCCCTGCGGAACTCCAGTATCAAGTGGCCGTGTTGCTGATGCTGTGTCTTTAATGGTGACATATTGATACCTATTAGTAAGGTAAGATTTGAAATATGCAAGCGCATAGCCTCTTATACCATAAAGGTCAAGTTTGTGGAGTAGTATGCCGTGGTCTACTGTGTCAAAAGCTTTTCTTAGGTCAATAAAGATTCCTAGTGGATATTCCTTATTTTCCAATGCTGTGTAAAGCAGATCTAGCATTTTTATGATTGCATCGTTAGTGCTTTTATTTTTCCTGAATCCAAATTGGCAGGGGTTGAGTATGTTTTGTGCCGTTATAAATGAATACAGTCTCCTGTGCACGAGTTTCTCAAAGATTTAGGATAGCAATGGTAAGTTTGATATTGGCCTATAGTTCTTTAAATCTGTAGGGTCACCACCTTTATATATTGGTGTAACCCTTGCCGTCCTAGCAGGATTTCTTTATAATCATAGTTTAACCTACTTTACAGTGCCCCCAAAAGCATATTATGAATTATAAAATTATGCTTTACAATTATAACATTTATACTATTATGACACCCTTCTCTACTGTATATACTTTACACTGTCATGCAGAACCCTGCATAACACCATTACAATGTCATGCAGAACCCTGCATAACACCATTACAATGTCATGCAGAACCCTGCATAACACCATTACAATGTCATGCAGAACCCTGCATAACACCATTACAATGTCATGCAGAACCCTGCATAACACCATTACACTGTCATGCAGAACCCTGCATAACACCATTACAATGTCATGCAGAACCCTGCATAACACCATTACAATGTCATGCAGGACCCTGCATAACACCATTACAATGTCATGCAGAACCCTGTATAACACCATTACAATGTCATGCAGAACCCTGCATAACACCATTACAATGTCATGCAGAACCCTGCATAACACCATTACAATGTCATGCAGAACCCTGCATAACACCATTACAATGTCATGCAGAACCCTGCATAACACCATTACAATGTCATGCAGAACCCTGCATAACACCATTACAATGTCATGCAGAACCCTGCATAACACCATTACAATGTCATGCAGAACCCTGCATAACACCATTACAATGTCATGCAGAACCCTGTATAACACCATTACAATGTCATGCAGAACCCTGCATAACACCATTACAATGTCATGCAGAACCCTGCATAACACCATTACAATGTCATGCAGAACCCTGCATAACACCATTACAATGTCATGCAGAACCCTGCATAACACCATTACAATATCATGCAGAACCCTGCATAACACCATTACAATGTCATGCAGAACCCTGCATAACACCATTACAATGTCATGCAGAACCCTGCATAACACCATTACAATGTCATGCAGAACCCTGCATAACACCATTACAATGTCATGCAGAACCCTGCATAACACCATTACAATGTCATGCAGAACCCTGCATAACACCATTACAATGTCATGCAGAACCCTGCATAACACCATTACAATGTCATGCAGAACCCTGCATAACACCATTACAATGTCATGCAGAACCCTGCATAACACCATTACAATATCATGCAGAACCCTGCATAACACCATTACAATGTCATGCAGAACCCTGCATAACACCATTACAATGTCATGCAGAACCCTGCATAACACCATTACAATGTCATGCAGAACCCTGCATAACACCATTACAATGTCATGCAGGACCCTGCATAACACCATTACAATGTCATGCAGAACCCTGCATAACACCATTACAATGTCATGCAGGACCCTGTATAACACCATTACAATGTCATGCAGAACCCTGCATAACACCATTACAATGTCATGCAGGACCCTGCATAACACCATTACAATGTCATGCAGAACCCTGCATAACACCATTACAATGTCATGCAGAACCCTGCATAACAACATTACAATGTCATGCAGAACCCTGCATAACACCATTACAATGTCATGCAGAACCCTGCATAACACCATTACAATGTCACGCAGAACCCTGCATAACACCATTACAATGTCACGCAGAACCCTGCATAACAACATTACAATGTCATGCAGAACCCTGCATAACAACATTACAATGTCATGCAGAACCCTGCATAACACCATTACAATGTCATGCAGAACCCTGCATAACACCATTACAATGTCATGCAGAACCCTGCATAACAACATTACACTGTCATGCAGAACCCTGCATAACACCATTACAATGTCATGCAGAACCCTGCATAACACCATTACAATGTCACGCAGAACCCTGCATAACACCATTACAATGTCACGCAGAACCCTGCATAACAACATTACAATGTCATGCAGAACCCTGCATAACAACATTACAATGTCATGCAGAACCCTGCATAACAACATTACAATGTCATGCAGAACCCTGCATAACACCATTACAATGTCATGCAGAACCCTGCATAACAACATTACAATGTCATGCAGAACCCTGCATAACACCATTACAATGTCATGCAGAACCCTGCATAACACCATTACAATGTCATGCAGAACCCTGCATAACACCATTACAATGTCATGCAGAACCCTGCATAACACCATTACAATGTCATGCAGAACCCTGCATAACAACATTACAATGTCATGCAGAACCCTGCATAACACCATTACAATGTCATGCAGAACCCTGCATAACACCATTACAATGTCACGCAGAACCCTGCATAACACCATTACAATGTCACGCAGAACCCTGCATAACAACATTACAATGTCATGCAGAACCCTGCATAACAACATTACAATGTCATGCAGAACCCTGCATAACAACATTACAATGTCATGCAGAACCCTGCATAACACCATTACAATGTCATGCAGAACCCTGCATAACAACATTACAATGTCATGCAGAACCCTGCATAACACCATTACAATGTCATGCAGAACCCTGCATAACACCATTACAATGTCATGCAGAACCCTGCATAACACCATTACAATGTCATGCAGAACCCTGCATAACACCATTACAATGTCACGCAGAACCCTGCATAACAACATTACAATGTCATGCAGAACCCTGCATAACACCATTACAATGTCATGCAGAACCCTGCATAACACCATTACAATGTCATGCAGAACCCTGCATAACACCATTACAATGTCACGCAGAACCCTGCATAACAACATTACAATGTCATGCAGAACCCTGCATAACAACATTACAATGTCATGCAGAACCCTGCATAACACCATTACAATGTCATGCAGAACCCTGCATAACAACATTACAATGTCATGCAGAACCCTGCATAACACCATTACAATGTCACGCAGAACCCTGCATAACAACATTACAATGTCATGCAGAACCCTGCATAACAACATTACAATGTCATGCAGAACCCTGCATAACACCATTACAATGTCATGCAGAACCCTGCATAACACCATTACAATGTCATGCAGAACCCTGCATAACACCATTACAATGTCATGCAGAACCCTGCATAACACCATTACAATGTCATGCAGAACCCTGCATAACACCATTACAATGTCATGCAGAACCCTGCATAACACCATTACAATGTCATGCAGAACCCTGCATAACACCATTACAATGTCATGCAGAACCCTGCATAACAACATTACAATGTCATGCAGAACCCTGCATAACACCATTACAATGTCATGCAGAACCCTGCATAACAACATTACAATGTCATGCAGAACCCTGCATAACACCATTACAATGTCATGCAGAACCCTGCATAACACCATTACAATGTCATGCAGAACCCTGCATAACACCATTACAATGTCATGCAGAACCCTGCATAACACCATTACAATGTCATGCAGAACCCTGCATAACACCATTACAATGTCATGCAGAACCCTGCATAACAACATTACAATGTCATGCAGAACCCTGCATAACACCATTACAATGTCATGCAGAACCCTGCATAACACCATTACAATGTCATGCAGAACCCTGCATAACACCATTACAATGTCATGCAGAACCCTGCATAACACCATTACAATGTCATGCAGAACCCTGCATAACACCATTACAATGTCATGCAGAACCCTGCATAACAACATTACAATGTCATGCAGAACCCTGCATAACACCATTACAATGTCATGCAGAACCCTGCATAACACCATTACAATGTCATGCAGAACCCTGCATAACACCATTACAATGTCATGCAGAACCCTGCATAACACCATTACAATGTCATGCAGGACCCTGCATAACACCATTACAATGTCACGCAGAACCCTGCATAACACCATTACAATGTCATGCAGAACCCTGCATAACACCATTACAATGTCATGCAGGACCCTGCATAACATATACTTTAACTCCTGCTTAGAATAAAGTTCGGTTTCATTCTGTACTTTATTGGTCCCAATTTTTTTTTCATGGAAGACACTAAGAAAATTAAATAGTTCTTCAGGTTGACTTCAAATTTGGAAATTCTTATTTGAAGGTTTTGAATTAGATATAAAATTCGTATGTCCTAATTTGCGCAAGAAAGGTATAAAATACCGACAATATGAAAATTAAGACACATATCCAGATGCTGTACATGTGTCTTAATTTTTATGTCCTAATTTGCCATTTTTATTGAAACGTTAATTTTAGTGTGTCTATGATTACCTGTAAATACTTCTTCTCATTCGCAGCAAATCTTCGACGCCAAAAATTCAACTGTATAAGACACTTGGGTCACACTCTGCACTATTCCTCTCGCGGAATAACCCCAGGGAGCTGGGGTTATGCAATACGGGGATACCTTTCTGGTACCGCGCAGCGACCGAATATATCTAGTTTATACAGTAACTGGGTGACGGGGAAACGGTATATTAATGTTTTGTAGTTTCTAACACATGAGTTTTTGTTAAGTTGGAGGAGCTTGGGAAATACTTTGGTAAATCTAAGAAGTATTATTATTAAAAATAACAATAATAATAAAACTATCTTTAATTTCATTTTCATTATCTAAACAGCTTTATCCTCGACAGTAAAGTTCAGTGCACCAGCCACCATTGTTCAAGAACTTCAGTCTTTGTTCATACACAGTGATCATTTACACACTTCAGCCTCGAGGATTTATTTTTTCCCTGGCAAACAGAGTGAAGACAGCGCCGCAAGGTGTTAGTCATTCATAACACACTTCATGTCACAACTGCGGCTCTCCTGACTCTTTGTCAACTGTGTTGATTAAGTAGGTTCTCCGTCTCATTAAGAGCACTGTCCACTCTGTTATTGAGGTCATCAGGCAAAGTTACCATCGCTCCGGCCTCTTCTGCGTTTATAACCTTCTCGACTCACACTTGAATGATGTGTGTAATCTCTTTACGTAACTGGAATAGTGTTTTGCAGTTACTGTTCTTTATTATAGCATTAGACTTCCGTTTTATTCGTTGCCTACCAGACGTCATTTATAATTGTATTACCGTGATTCTTTACAGGTATATTCATTGTTGCTTCTCACTACTTGGGTGTGAGGCGCATCTGTCACCACTCGGCTACCGCAGTTGGATTATTTTCTATTTTTTATTTTATTTTTATTTATTTTAATGTATGTGTAACACATTAGGTTTAAAACTATAAACACCGTCAAGGGATAAATTTGTTTTCTAATAAATGTAAGATGAACACTTTAGGCTGGAAAATCTATGAACTCTGACCAGGGAGATGTGAGGGTATGTACCAGGTTATGTTCTGTATATCTGCTGGTAACCTCTTGGTCTTCCTTTCACTGATTCCACCAAACTCTTCACTCTTACCTGTTACAATGGCAGTTTAGCTTACACTGACAGTTTACCTTAAACTAGCAGTTTAGCTTACACTGGCAGTTTACAGCGTCTCATAGCACTGGCAGTTTATAACTCCACATATTTCAGTAAATAAACACTATTGTGTTGCCTTTCACTTCCTTACCTTCCATTAGATTTTTTTACATCACATCCTGCGCTAAATGCACAAGCTTTGGTCAAGGGGAACGAAGAGAAAGTTGTTGCGCACCGTGTTGATGGCTGTGTTGCTTGTTTAAAGGGAGTGTAGCTGATTACGTCCGACAGGAAACAGCACCGCGGGAACGAGGCACGACACATTCTCCACAAAATTATAATCATAATATTTAACGGGGAGGACCGGTAAGCCAGCGGAAGGCCTCGGTCAGATGACCAGAAGCTCCAGCTGTGGGTCATCATGTGACACAAGACCCACGTCAGGAAATACTTTGTAATTTGATCCCAGCAAGGGAAAGACAAGTCCACTTCCTTGGATCAAGATCCCTTCTCACCGGCATCAAGGTACCTTCCTTGAGAGGAAAGAGAAAAAAAAAAGCAAATCCTAAACACCTAATAATTTCCGGAAAATTAATTTGCGTAGAAAAATTGCAGGCGTTATTTATATATATATATATATATATATATATATATATATATATATATATATATATATATATATATATATATATATATATATATATATATATGAGTGTGTGTGTGTGTGTGTGTGTGTGTGTGTGTGTGTGTGTGTGTGTGTGTGTGTGTGTGTGTGTGTGTGTGTGTGTGTGTGTGTGCGTGTGTGTAATCAAATCTTAGCGCTGTTTCTTCATACCACAGAGGTAGGTCACGGGACAGCAGGAGTCGGGTGATAGCCAGAGTCGGGTCACAGGGTGGGGCCATAGGCAGGATGGGGTCACATTAAGGGAGGGGTCAGAGCCAGGGGTGGGGTCAGAGCCAGGGTGGGGTAAGAGCCAGGGTCGGGTCAGAGCCAAGGTAGGGTCAGAGCTAGTGTGGGGTTAGAGCTAGGGTGGGGTCAGAGCCAGTGTAGAGTCAGATCAAAGGTGGGGTCAGAGCCAAGGTGGGGTCAGAGCCAGGGTGGGGTCAAAGTATGAGGTCAGGGCCAGGGTGGGGTCACAGTGTTGTGCTACAGCCAAGATGAGGTCAGAGCCAAGGGTGGGGTCAGCCAGGGTGGGGTCAGAGCCAGGGTGGGGTCAAAGACATTGTGGGGTCAGAGCCAGTGTAGGGTCAGAGCCAGGGTGGGGTCAGTGCCAGGGTGGGATCAGAGCCAGGGTGGGGCCAGAGCCACTGTAGGGTCAGAGCCAGGGTGGGGTCAGAGCAAGGGTGGGGTCAGAGCCAGGGTGGGGTCAGAGCCAGTGTAGGGTCAGAGCCAGGGTGGGGTCAGAGTCAAGGTGCAGTCAGAACCAGGGTGGGGTCAGTGCCAGGGTGGGGTTGGAGCCAGGGTGGGGTCAGTGCCAGGGTGGGGTTGATGCCAGGGTGGGGTCAGTGCCAGGGTGGGGTTGGAGCCAGGGTGGGGTCAGTGCCAGTGTTTGGTTAGAGCCAGGGTGGGGTCAGTGCTAGGGTGGGGTCACGCTGGTAGGTCAGATAACCCAGCTCTCACTATCTGATGGTAAAGAACAACTTGGGTAACACTGGCCAGAAATCAATCCAGTCTGACTTATCGTGTGTGTGCGTGTGAGTGTGTGTGTGTGTGTGTGTGTGTGTGTGTGTGTGTGTGTGTGTGTGTGTGTGTGTGTGTGTGTGTGTACTCACCTATTTGTGGTTGCAGGGGTCGAGTCATAGCTCCTGCCCCAGCCTCTTCACTGATTGCTACTAGGTCCTCTCTCTCCCTGCTCAATGAGTTTTATCATACCTCGCCTTAAAACTACGTATGGTTCCCACCTCCACTACGTCACTTTCTAGTCTATTCCACGGAATGACTACTCTATGACTGGAGAAATACTTCCTAACATCCCTTTGATTCATCTGAGTCTTCAACTTCCAATTGTGACCTCTTGTTTCTGTGTCCCCTCCCTGGAACATCCAGTCTTTGTCCACCTTGTCTATTCCGCGCAGTATTTTATATGTCGTTATCATGTCTCCCCTGATCCTCCTGTCCTCCAGTGTTGTCAAGCCGATTTCCTTCAACCTTTCTTCATAGGACAATCCCCTTAGCTCTGGGACTAGTCTTGTTGCAAACCTTTGCACTTTCTCTAATTTCTTGACGTGCTTGACCAGGTGTGGATTCCAAACTGGTGCTGCATACTCCAGTATGGGCCTGACGTAAATGGTATACAGAGTCTTGAACGATTCCTTACTGAGGTATCGGAACGCTATTCGAAGGTTTGCCAGACGCCCGTATGCTGCAGCAGTTATCTGACTGATGTGCGCCTCAGGAGATATGCTCGGTGTTGTACTCATCCCCAGATCTTTTTCCTTGAGTGAGGTTTTCAGTCTTTGGCCATCTAGACTATATTGTGTCTGCCGTCTTCTTTGCCCTTCCCCAATCTTCATGTCTTTGCATTTGGCAGGGTTAAACTCAAGGGGCCAGTTGCTGAACCAGGCTTGTAGCCTGTCCAGGTCTCTTTGTAGTCCTGCCTGATCCTCGTCCAATTTGATTCTTCTCATTAACTTCACATCGTCTGCAAACAAGGACACTTCTGAGTCTATCCCTTCCGTTATGTCATTCACATAAACCAAAAACAGCACAGGTCCTAGGACTGACGCTTGTGGAACCCCGCTTGTCACAGGAGCCCACTCTGACACCTCGTCACGTACCATGACTCGTTGTTGCCTCCCTGTCAGGTATTCTCTGATCCATTGCAGTGCCTTTCCTGTTATGCGTGCCTGATACTCTAGCTTTTGCAGTAACTTCTTGTGTGGAACTGTGTCGAAGGCCTTCCTGCAGTCCAAAAAATGCAGTCGATCCACCCCTCTCTCTCTTGTGTTACTTCTGTCACCTTGTCATAAAACTCCAGTAGGTTTGTGACACAGGATTTTCCTTCCCTGAAACCGTGCTGGTTGTCAATTATACACTTGTTTCATTCCAGGTGCTCCACCACTCTTCTGATGATCCTCTCCATGATTTTGCATACTATGCACGTTAGTGATACAGGTCTGTAGTTTAGTGCCTCATGTCTGTCTCCCTTTTTAAAAATTGGGACTACATTTGCCATCTTCCATACTTCAGGGAGTGTGTGTGTGTGTTAGTTACCATTTTGTCCTAGGCACATGTCGATTAGACACTAGGCCTGTTGTATATGCGCGCGCGCGCGTGTGTGTGTGTGTGTGTGTGTGTGTGTGTGTGTGTGTGTGTGTGTGTGCGCACTCACCAATATGTGGTTGCAGGGGTCGAGTCATACCTCCTGGCCCCGCCTCATCACTGATCACTAGTAGGTCCTCTCCCTCGTCAATGAGCTTCGTCAAACCTCGTCTTAAAGCTATGTATGGTTTCTGCCTCCACTAACATCCCTTTGACTCATCTGAGTTTCCAACTTCCAACTGTGAACCTTTGTTTCTGTGTCCCATCTCTGGAACATCCTGTCTTTGTCCACCTTGTGAATTCCTCGCAGTATTTTATATGTCGTTATCATGTCTTCCTTAACCCTCCTGTCCTCCAGTGTCGTCAGGCCGATTTCTCTTAATCTTTCTTCGTAAGACATTTCCCTTATCTCCGGGACTAGCCTTGTTGCATACATTCGCACTTTCTCTAATTTCTTGTCGTGCTTGACCAGATGTGGGTTCCAAACCGGTGCTGCATACTCCAATGGGCCTGATGTACACGGTGTACATAATCTTGAACGGTTCCTTACTGAGGTATCGGAACGATATTCTTAGGTTTGCCAGGCGTCCATACGCTGCAGCAATTATATGGCTGATGTGCACCTCAGGAGATAGTCTCGGTATCTTACTCTCCCCAAAATCCTTTTCCTTAAGTGAGGGTTGCAGTCTTTGTCCACGTAGCCTATGCTCTGCGGTCTTCTTTGCCCTTCCCCGATCTTCATGGCTTTGCATTCCAGGAGCCAATTTCTGGACCAGGTTTGCAGCCTGTTCAGGTCCCTTTGTAGTCATGTCTGATCTTATCTTATTTAATTCTCCTTATTAACTTCACATCATCTGCAAACATGTGATGCCATTCACATATACCAAAAACAGCACTGGTCCTAGGACCGCCCACTCTGATACCTCGTCACGTACCATAACTCTGTGTTGCCTCCCTGTCAAGTATTCTCTGATCCATTGCAGTGCCTTTCCTGTTATACATGCCTGATCCTCTAGCTTTTGCATTAATCTCTTGTGAGGAACTGTGTCGAAAGCCTTCTTGCAGTCCAAGAAAATGCAGTCTACGCACCCCTCTCTCTTTCGTCTTCTGTTACCCTGTCATTAAACTCCAGTAGGTTTGTGACACAGGAATTCCCTTCCTTGAAACCGTGCTGGTTGTGCGTGTGCGTGTGTGTATGTGTGTGTGTGTGTGTGTGTGTGTGTGTGTGTGTGTGTGTGTGTGTGTGTGTGTGTATGTGTATGTGTGTGAGAGAGAGAGAGAGGGAGTACTCACCTTGTCATAGTTACAGAGGCTGATTAATAGCTCCTGGCCCCGCCTCTTGACATATTAACAGTTTAACATTTGTGCATCTGCGTGAGGGTTATTGTGGCTCAGAGCCTCAATATAATGTCTGTTGGGTTTTATATGAAAAAGAGAATATGTAAAAAATCGAAAATGGGCTAAAGAAACTGGAAAATTTAATGTTCTGAATATTAGATAAAAGGACACTAGTGCAACTAATGTAACATTGTGTTCTTTCATTTAACATTAACACATCGGCCGTCTCCCACCAAGGTAGGGTGGCCCGAAAAAGAAAAACTTTCACCATTCACTCCATCACTGTCTTGCCAGAGACGCGCTTACACTACAGTTATAAAACTGCAACATTAACTTAACATACTGTCGGTAATTCTACTAACATTATCACTGTTTTTCTGAACCACATTACGGTAGTTACAACATCTCACCTTATGACGTCATCGTAAAGGTACTAAATGTTTGGTGAATTTTCTATAATCTTCAGTTTTTTTAATATATTTACATATTTTTTCTCTTACGTTACATGAATGAAAAACTCCATCTAGTGTTGAGATATATTGTTTATAAAATAGCAATACGATGGAAAAATACACAGAAAATTCAGTATAATGCGATCTTTAATTGACTACATTTCGCCCATTTCGCTTCAATCAAGTCACAAAGAGATCTGTCTGTGACTTGATTAAGTCCACTGTGTGGGCGAAACGTAGCCAGTAAAGACTCGCATTATACTGCAACTGTGTTTAAATTTTCTCTGTAGTATCTTGGTATCTAATTATATTCTTATAATATTTATTTTGATAAATTCACTATGTTCTGATCATCGCTATTTATGTATTGGTCACGAAGAAGTTTACATGCGTCTTCAAAATAATGATCCTCATATCACCTTTATTCTCAGTAAACAAAAACGCTCTGATTGTTTTTACCCATCAAATACCGTACAGGACGGCCCCGCTTATACAGCAGGTTAGGTTCTGTACTGCTGTTGTATAGCGATAATTGCTATAAAGGGAATCTATATATTAAGTGGGCAATATAGATAGGCCTACAAAATTCATATACAGTACATGCATTACTTACCTTAAAATATATTGGTCCTTAGCTTAAAGTAGTGAATATATTTATTATATGAAGTCTGAATAAATGATTAGGTATAATTAGAAACCGCTGCAATAGTGAAACGCCGCAAAGCGAAGTGCTGCAAGGAGAGGTTCTCCTGTGTATGATTAAGATCCATCAAAAGTAAATACTGCTTATACTTGCTTTACCAGAGACCCCAGTATACATTATGAGTTCCTGGAATATTGTATGTTATAACTACAATGTAATTGTAAGTGTTTTTCAGCCGTAAGAATGGATATAATTGAAAACCGCTTCATTAGTCAAGTGTTGTGAAGCCAAGTGTTGTGAATCCAAATGTTGTGAAGCCAAGTGTTGTGAAGCCAAGTGTTGTGAAGTCAAGTGTTGTGAAGCCAAATGTTGTGAAGCCAAGTGTTGTTAAGCAAAGCGCTGTAAAGGCAAGAGTTGTGAAGCCAAGTGTTGTGAAGCCAAGTGTTGTGAAGCCAAGTGTTGTGAAGCAAAGCGCTGTAAAACCAAGTGTTGTGAAGCCAAGTGTTGTGAAGCCAAGTGTTGTGAAGCCAAGTGTTGTGAAGCCAAGTGTTGTGAAGCAAAGCGCTGTAAAGCCAAGTGTTGTGAAGCCAAGTGTTGTGAAGCCAAGTGTTGTGAAGCCAAGTGTTGTGAAGCCAAGTGTTGTGAAGCCAAGCGTTGTGAAGCCAAGTGTTGTGAAGCCAAGTGTTGTGAAGCCAAGTGTTGTGAAGCCAAGTGTTGTGAAGCCAAGTGTTGTGAAGCCAAGTGTTGTGAAGCAAAGCGCTGTAAAGCCAAGTGTTGTGAAGCCAAGTGTTGTGAAGCCAAGCGCTGTAAAGCCAAGTGTTGTGAAGCCAAGTGTTGTGAAGCCAAGTGTTGTGAAGCCAAGTGTTGTGAAGCCAAGTGTTGTGAAGCCAAGCGTTGTGAAGCCAAGTGTTGTGAAGCCAAGTGTTGTGAAGCCAAGTGTTGTGAAGCCAAGCGCTGTAAAGCCAAGCGCTGTAAAGCCAAGTGTTGTGAAGCCAAGCGCTGTAAAACCAAGTGCTGTAAAGGGGAACACTTCTGTACTTGAATGTATTTCCTCTTGTATCTCCAAAGCCAGTTTTACTTTATGTGTAAATTCACTATTTATGAGTTAATGATAAACATTTATATAATACAAATTCATTAATCATTGTTATATAAACCGATGGTAGAATGTTGTCAATGGTCCTCGAAAGATTTTTATTTTTGGGTGGGAGGCGTGAGAAAAAAAATGTTAAATAATTTTTTACTACAGAAAAATCCTTTCTCCATTGGTTTCTCATGTACCATTACCAAAAACACTTTTCCTTTTGGTAATATTCACGGACTCTCAAAAGAAAAAGTGTATAAAAAATGGTTTTTGACCGATTTTCAAGTTTTTTTTGTAACGGTACATACCCCTCAGGGGAGGCTCACTGACGCTGGTGAGGGGCTCTTGATCTAGGGAATTGGATCTGTAATCCAGTTCCTTGAATTGAGCCTGAATGCCTTCAGGTTCCCCCCCCCCCTTCCTTACACAGGCGCTGTATAATCCTTACGGGCTTAGCGCTCCCCATAATTAATCGTTATAACACATACCTATACTCTCACGGAAGAAAATTGGACAAACTTACCTACGAAAATAAAAAGACAGTACTAGTGGCCTTAATTAAAGGTCATGAAGTTGTACACGAGTAGCGGAGAACATACACAAGGACACTACGTATGTCTTAAAAACGGCATAAAATAACCAGAAGTACTTATCTCTTGAATATAATGTGTTATTACCACTCTTCCCAGACACCTCGAGAGGATGGCGAGGATGTACATAAGTATCATTATAAAAACTGTGAACTTGTAAATAAGACACGCTAATTCTGTTTACGTCATTGTATTGAGAAAAATCTTTCGTCCAGCAGACATTGTACCACTGAGGGAGAATTGATGAAGTTCCTGACAGATGAAATTTGTTCTCAGTAAAATGCCATCAACAGCAAATTGTGTCTTATTAACAGATAGTGTACCAGGGTTGCGTCTGTGTTTATCAAGGTGAGCGGTGCTGAGGGGAGTTAGTGGAACTACAGGAGGAGTGTGTGGGTGACATCAGTTCCCAGGGTGTTGTACAACAGCTCCCGGTGAAGCAAGCTTACTGATGTAGTGACACGTGATAACACTGTAGTAACACATAACACTTTTAAGTTGCAACATATGATGACACACAACACACAGTAACACACAACACTGTTATGCAGTAACACTTTGTAACACTGGAATGCTTTACTGTATAAGAAAAATGAGTTAAATATAGTAGAAGGAAACAAAAGAGGGAAAAGGAGGTCGTCGAAGGAAAACAGGAAGAGGAGGAGGAGGAAGAAGAGGAGGATAATGGATAGAAACAGGTAAATAAGATTACAGAGAAAAAGTGAGGCAACTTCAAGAGTACCATGACTGAAGAAATTATAGTTGGGAAGTAATTGGATATTTCGAAGAAGGCAGAGAGATAATGAAGGAGAGAGGGAGATAATGAACAAGGGAGGGTGATAGCGAAGAAGGGAGGGTGATAATGAAGAAGGGAGGGTGATAATGAAGAAGGGAGAGTGTTAAGGAAGGAGGGAGGGTGATAAGGAAGGAGGGAGGGTGATAAGGAAGGGAAGGAGGGTGATAGGGATGGAGTTATGGTAATAGGGAAGGGGGCGAGAGTGATAGGAAGGAAGAAATTGGGGTGATAAGGTAAAAATAAGGCTGTTAAGGGGGCAGGGAGGGTAATGGAAGGAAGCAGAGGTGATGGGAAACAAAGATGACAGCGAAAAATAAAAGGTGACAGAGAGAAATGGAGGATGATAGGGAAGACGGTGCGGTGATAATGAAGAGGGAAGGGTAACAGAAAAGAAGGAAGGGGTATAGGAAATATGGGGAGGGGGAATAATAAGGAACAATAGTGGGTGAGAGTGATGAGGAAGCAGGAAGAATGAGAGGGAAGATGAGAGGGTTATTGTCAAGAACTGAAGCGGGAACAGGAAAGAAATAAGGGTGATAATCAAGAAGGGAGGGGACTTAGAATTGGTTAAAGAAAAGAGAGGATGATAAGGAAGAAAGGAGAAAGAGAGAGGGGAAAGAAGCAGAAAGGAAAGCAATTAAGAATAAAGGATGGGATATTACGTCGGGTGTGACGGTCACAAGGTCTTCCTAAGTTACTGTAAAACTTGTCAAGAGCACTTTAGCAGAGATCCTTGTACTAGGATGACGAGGTGGAATAACGTGTATTTCTTGTTGTTAGCGAGCAGTCGCAGAATGACTCGATGGGTTTACCGCTCAACATACAGTATAATATGCAAATATCGCATATCTAGCGATACAGAATGCAAAACAAGTATGGGGGAAATAGAATGACAGCTCAAGGCCTTTTGTGTTGCAATCAACACATCATCAGGAGCTTGCAAAGTTGCAGAAAAGAGGAGGGATGTCCAAGCAAATACGACGTCCTTTGGAACCGTATTTCCTTGGGCATCCTCCTCTTTTCTGCAACTTTGCAAGCTCCTGATGTATTGATTGCAACACGAAAGGCCTCGAACTATCATTCTGCTTTCCCCGTGGTTGTTTTACATACAGTATAATATCATGAGATATGAACACTTGTGAGTGCAATCATCCTGACGACAACAAATAGTTGATTGGCTTATTAGGTTTTTAAGTCTAAAGGTCACAAGAAGGTCATTAAGGCTTCATATCACTTGTTCACCACCAGCAAGAATACGTTTATTCTTAAAATAATGATTAAATCAAACGTTCAGCTTATGTACACTGAGAGAGACTCCCTTTCCGGTGTGTATTGCCTTGCCAAAGAACGTTTGAGTTTGTATGTGGGCATTCTTATTTTAAATTATGTCTTCACACTCCAGCCGTCCCTCACAAAGGCAGGGAGACCCCTCCCCCAACCTCCGCAAATAAAAATCTTTTCGCATCAGTCATTCAATAGCTGTTTTGCCAGAGGTGTGTAAGTATCACAATTCATGACTCTCTGAATTGCATTAGTACCATGCACCCCTCCTTCTGAGGGCAGACACTGTATTCTCCACAGCCAAGACTAAATTCCAGATAACTGATTTTCACTGAACGCCTTTGTAAATGTTACTTTGCTCACACTCCAACAGTATGTCAAATCGTAAAGAAATAATAAAAAAAAACATGTTTGTCACCACTCCGATTAAACACACAAACACAAGCCATTGGGGTACTCAAGTCCTAAGCATTCAAAAATCTTCTTTACCCTCTCCCTCCAATCTTCCTAGGAAGATTCTTACATCTACTTGCATTCCCTTTTCCCCCCATATTTAGATAACTTCTTGGTCATCCTATTTTGCTCCTTGTTATCTAAGCCTCCAAACCACCTTAATAACTCCCCATCCTCCTCCTTCGCTTTATTTAATCCGCATAATACTGACACTATGCATAGCTCTCATACACGACATCACTGCCTCTAGCCTCCTCCTCGGTTCAACGTTTAAAACTCATGGTTCACACCCAGTATGCTCTGGAACTTTTTTCCCTATTTTGCTTCAAAGTTAAGCCTTTTTGCAGCATGCCACCTACCTTTTTCCAACATCCATTCCTTGATTCATCTCATCTGTCATAAACCCATCCTCCAATAGATCCATTCCCATATATCTGAATACATTCGCTTCCTCCGTATTCCCTCCTCAATCCAGTATTCAATCTTTCGTTGCTTAGACATTTTGTTACTCTCATTACCCTGCTCTCTTTGGTGCTCAAGTTTAATTTCCTTCTTTTACCTACCCACTCAAAAATCTCTACCAACTTTGCAACTAATCCTCAAAATTTTTCTAAAGAACTGGGTAATCGGCAAAGAGCAACTGTGAGAATTTCCATATCGTTTCAAAGCCACCCCGTTTTAATTTAATATCTCTCCCCAACACCCGAAAATTCACTTAATTTGTATTCCCACCTATAAAAATATTAAACAGCCATGGCGACGTCCCACGTCCCTGACTGATGTTTACTTTTACTGGGAAATAGGAAAAGGTGACTGAAATATAAGAATATATATTTTTTTTATCAAATCTTGTTTTAAAAATATATATATATATATATATATATATATATATATATATATATATATATATATATATATATATATATATATATATATATATATATATATATATATATATATATATATATATATATATATATATATATATATATATATATATATATATATATATATATATATATATATAAATAATATATAGGGAAGTACCACCTCTATGGCTGGAATGGGGACCCTCATCCTCAGAGAAGACAATAAACGTACCTCAGAGAAAACTCAAGGTTCTCCCCGGAGCTGTTTGAATATTTTCTTCTCCTACCACCCCCTATATATTTTTTATTCTATGTGAACATTTATTAAAGAAATGTATTTTTACATCATAATATGTTGTAAATGAATGCAGGATATTCATGCAAACTTTCAGGAAGGATTTACAGATTATTTAATATACTAATGCTTACAAAGGAAAGATGAAAAGTTATCTAGACTGACATCTGGTTGCGTCAAGTCAGCCGGGTCATCTTTGTACTTCAGCTGGTCAAGAGCCGTTGTTGTTCTCTAGTATTTAGCACCATATCTCTCGCCCTCTCGTATGTTCCAGTTCCCACGGCCTCCCACGTAATATTTCCGAGAGTGCAACATGCAATCAGTGATCAACGTACGATAAACGAGACGGCTCAGTGTTTACGTCTGGACCGCGCAATACACATGATCATGTTATTCTGGCACCCCAAGTGAGATTGAGGATTTTATGCGCACTCATTGTAAATCTCTGTTCCCTCGAATCAAGCAATTGTTATTCACTAAGTAAAAAGCGCAGATACTCAAAAAATTTTTAGATTTCTACCCATGGCAATACTAATAGAATGATTTTTTATTGGTATTAATTTTACAAGCCATGAGCTATTGTATTACCTTAGCTCATTTCAAAGTTCAGCTCTATGACTCACGAAATCGTAATGACACGATTGCAAACTAATCATACCACAGGTGGGGTTAGAACCCGCGATCAGTGTCTCAAAACTTTCAACCGTCGCGTTAGCCACTGGACCAGCTAGCTGGTTCCAGTGGCTAACGAGACGGTCTGGGGTTTTGAGACTCTCTGATCGCGGGTTCTAACCCCACCCGTGGTATGGTTTTTTCAGCTCTATCTAAGGCATACAATCATCTCCTGGGATGCGACCACACCCACAACATCTGACTAACACACAGGTACCTAATAAATGCTAGGTGAACAGGCGCAGTAGGTGTAAGGAAACTGTTTGACGATATCATTACCCTCTCAAGGGAGGTTCCTAGATGCTGGCGAGGGGTTCTTAAGATAAGATAAGATAAGATTTCGTTCGGATTTTTAACCCCGGAGGGTTAGCCACCCAGGATAACCCAAGAAAGTCAGTGCGTCATCGAGGACTGTCTAACTTATTTCCATTGGGGTCCTTAATCTTGTCCCCCAGGATGCGACCCACACCAGTCGACTAACACCCAGGTACCTATTTGCTGCTAGGTGAACAGGACAACAGGTGTAAGGAAACGTGTCGAATGTTTCCACCCGCCGTGCTCCGGTTAACTGAACTGAGCCTGAATACCTTTCATATCCCCCCACATGTGCTGTATAATCCTACAGGTTTAGCGCTCTCCATGTTTATAGTAATAATAATATCATTATTACAACTGCATTCTTCCACTTCAAGCTGACAGATTCATTACTTTATATATGAAACTCATCCTGTGTGATGGAACATGACAGATTACGTAATGTAATCTTCATGAGTATAGTAGGGACTAAGTCATTATTTTAGATGACTTTTTTTTGAAGTGGGCGCCATCAGGCCTACAGAAAACCCCCAAAACTATTCAAACATACATTTTCGTGAGATGAAGAGAGGAGCAGAGGTCACGTTAGGTGCAGAGAAGACAGGGAAGCGAGAGGTCAGGTCACAAGTAGTGTCTAGTGGGTCTTGAGTAGCACAAAAGTTTGGTATTTTCTGTAGACTTAATGAAGTTCACTCCTGAGGGAAATGTGTTAAAGCAAAACAAACCTGTCGTTTTAAGTGCCTTTATTTCCACTCTTCTTCATATTACCCTAGACGATATGTAACTCATATTAAGTAGGGAAGCAGTGTTATTAGAACACAAAAGTAGAGTGGTACTGTACCAACAATAATGCAATGTTTATTTCACAGATCAAGTTTCTCCTACGTATGGCGAAACGTTTCCTCAATAAAGATACCCAAGAGTTGCACATGTGTCTAATTTGTTCTCCTCCTGTTCTTCAAGTTTCTCCTACGTATGGCGAAACGTTTCCTCAATAAAGATACCCAAGAGTTGCACATGTGTCTAATTTGTTCTCCTCCTGTTCTTCAAGTTTCTCCTACGTATGGCGAAACGTTTCCTCAATAAAGATACCCAAGAGTTGCACATGTGTCTAATTTGTTCTCCTCCTGTTCTTCAAGTTTCTCCTACGTATGGCGAAACGTTTCCTCAATAAAGATACCCAAGAGTTGCACATGTGTCTAATTTGTTCTCCTCCTAGACGATATGTAACTCATATTGAGTAGGGAAGCAGTGTTATTAGAACACAAAAGTAGAGTGGAACTGTACCAACAATAATGCAATGTTTATTTCACAGATGATAAAACACGTACAGGTGTTTACCAAACTGCTTTTTCATGGTCATCTGTTTATAATTCTACACTAGTTAGAAATAGATATGCTGTTTGGATGTGTGTGTGTGTGTGTGTGTGTGTGTGTGTGTGTGTGTGTGTGTGTGTGTGTGTGTGTGTGTGTGTGTATACTCAATTGTAGTTGCTGGGGTCGATTCACAGCTCCTGGCCCCCGCCTCTTCACTGGTTGCTACTAGGCCCACACTCTCCCTGATCCACGAGCTTGATCATACCTCGACTTAAAACTGTGTATTGATCCTGCCTCCACTACATCACTTTTCGGTCTGTTCCACTTTCTGACAACTGTGTGACTGAAGAAATACTTCCTAACATCCCTATGACGTGTGTGTGTGTGTGTGTGTGTGTGTGTGTGTGTGTGTGTGTGTGTGTGTGTGTGTGTGTGTGTGTGTGTGTGTGTGTGTGTGTGTGTGTGTGTAGAGGGGGAGGTTACTATCATATCTGAAATCTTGTACTCTCCTGAATGACTGTTGAGATTTCTGAAAGCTAAGTTTGGCTATTCCTAACGGACTTTCACTTCAGAGGTAATTGGGCTGTTGTGTGTCTCAGATAATATACACAGCACTATGCACACCCTGAATCCTTTCTCACTGAGTGAGACTTACTACCTCCGTTTCCTGAGTCTTGACTCAGTTTCTGGTCATTATACTTCTACTCCAGTTTTAATAACCATCTTGTATTTGCTGAGGTTGAATTCCAACAGCCACTTGGTTGACTAATCCTTCAGTTTGTCTGGGCTATTTGTAGTCTTTTCTTGTCCTTAATATGTTTTATTCTCCTCGGTAATTTTGTCATCTGCAAACATGTGTACAACTGACGAAACAGTGCTGGTCATGCGTAGTTTAATAAGCCGAACCCGGCTTATTAAACTACGCAGTTCTGACACTTCTCAGACACTATGTCACTTTCTGCAGCTTCTTAGAATTTTATGTCAGTATTTTCAGATACATAATAAAGCTCCTTCTTGCAGCCCAAGAATATGGAGTCCACCCATTCCTCTCTCGTCTACCTTTCATCTACTACCTCATCATTGAATGCCAGTAGGTTTGTGAAATAGGATTTGCTATTTCTTAGGTTGTGCTGTTGTTTTCTGCATGAAACATCTTATCTGCAAGTGCATCTTTACTCCCTGACATAGTATGCATGTAAGTGATACTGGTTTGCAGTTTAACACACTCTGTCTTGGAAACACACTGACCGTCTTCCAGATCACTGACGACTGTCTCATATGCATTAACTTGTAGGTTATAACTAGGAGTTCAGACGTTGTTTCGGCACATTTGTCAGGTGTCATTGTCCTTGATGAGGCCAGCTCACTCATGTTTTTTTTTTCACCTCTTTCCCTGTTGTGTATATGGTGCCCAATACCCATTAGTGTACCTTTTTCTTTCTACTCTCTGTTGTTGTCTTTGCTCCCATAGACAACACCTCTTCAAATCGTTTGCTCAACTCCTAGAATATTTTAATTAATTCAACGAAGGCTTAAGCTGATACATGGTGAGAAATGCACTATGTTGCAAGAAGACCTTCATTACAGCATTGTGTGTAGGGGATGTGCAATGACGTGACCTACAGACTCGCCTGCAGAAACTCTTATCACTTACAGAATGGACGATGCCAGAAAACACGTGCATCTTTAACTAGTGAGCAGTTCTGAAGTTGTATCAGGAGGAGGATAGATTTAGGCGAAGGATTCTGTAGACAATACAAGTTACTTACCTGATACCATCGAGATAAGAAAATTTACATTCCGGCAGCAACCCTCGCTCATATTGTCAACTATTCATATAATGAAGAAGTTACCCATAACCAGGTTATACCCTCAATTCCTTCCCCTCACATCTGCTAAAAATATGACAAGTTCGTTGGTTTTTCTACCAGTACAATTTTCATTGTGTTTCAGTCATTTTCTCATCCCAAAACAGTTTTTTCTTATGAAATTTGGTTTCTTCTGTTCCCTACTTCGTTTTCTTCCTACAATGTTGCCTTCTACAATGTAATCGTCACTCAGTACTCTATTTTCGCTAGTGAACAGAGGCCTCTGATATTCTATTTCGTCTACATCAGATAAACTTAAGATGAATATTACATCAAGTCTTGCTGGTTCATTTTTTATATAGGATTTTACAAGGTTACGTTGACGTTCCTATATTTATTTACAAGCTAAGAGCTGTTATCTTCATCAGCTCATTTGAAAGCCTTTTTATTGTTACGAGACACAAATATGGATCAGGATAAAGTTGGAGCCATCTGTAGGCCAGTAATTTTCATGGCTTTATTTCATTGATATCATTATGTTTTACGAACATGTTCCAGACTCGAGTCCTCGTAGAAATGCATAATCTCAGATGAAGTGACGGTGACATTCTGCAGAAAGGCACAGTCAGAGTGAAGTTGGTGCTTGCTGCCCGTCTTGTTGTGTAGAAGCTCACTTCTCGCTGTCCGCAGAGCACAGCCAAGTGTAGTACTTTGACAGGATGGGATTTGTACATAACAGTAAGGCCACCCACATCCCTCCTGTGTTGAAAGCTCTGCTGAAATGGTAATCTATCCAGGCTGGGTCCAGGCGAGACATGAGACGTCTTGCTCTGTTCTCTATTCTGTTAAGAAGTTGCAGATGAGACGGGGGGGAGGCGCAATAGAAGAAAGTGAAACATACCAAAGATATGAGCGTACTTGTACCTCGTAAAGAGTCTTGTAACCTCTTGTCTCTCTCTCTCTCTCTCTCTCTCTCTCTCTCTCTCTCTCTCTCTCTCTCTCTCTCTCTCTCTCTCTCTCTCTCTCTCTCTCTCTCTCTCTCTCTCTCTTTCTCGTGCGGTGTCTATGACCGCACATAAATTTCTATCACTTCCTTCATCATCTTATCCCTCCAAGGTTCTGGTTCTCCATGTTGCTCACGGTTCTTGCTTTCCGTTTTTTTTTTTGTGGTTGAAATCATCTATGATTGGTAACTTCAGTCATGTCGGCTCATTGTTTTTACCATTATGGTTTAAACCACCGCTTTACATTCTGTCCTCGTGTCTTGTTATTTGGTGGTGGGATGTAATTCACTGCTACTACCCCAGTCTTTGTGCCCAATATGTACTCGTCTGACACATTTCTGTTTATCCATCTCATCTTTACAGAACTACACTGATATCTTCTCAGCAGTGTCACTCCTCCTCCTTCGCCCTTTTCTTCTTTCTTTCCTCACTACTTTATATTCAACTGTGAAGATTACCTCTTTTATCATTGAAGTTGAACCTCAGTAACAGCTATGATATCTGGCGCTGCATATACTATTTGATCTTTCAATTCAGCATTTTAAATTGGAATTGTATTTGCACTCGTGTACTATACTTTGAACTCTTCATTCAGTCTTATGTTCTTTTACGACATGTCAATGCCCTCTTCTCTCTGCCTGTGTAAGCAGGAGGGATAGAGGTGAGGCTGGGATTCGTGTAGTTAAATGTGGAAGGAGAAGAATTCTAAATGAGAGGGAGAAGGAGGATGCTGGTTGAGGGAGTCGGTCTAGGCCTGGGCCTGCTTAGAGACTGGCACTGTGTGCCTAGTGTGATCACTGGAGGCTGAGTGTTTCCTTATGTCTTCCCTCCTCACCTCACTTATATGTGATCAATAATTATTTTGCATGCTCTCGCTGCTGATCCCTTTCACTTCTCTCTACTGTGATCCAGGAATACATGACAGTATCTTGGTGAACGTCTCAAGAGCTCTCTCTCTCTCTCTCTCTCTCTCTCTGTCTGTCTGTTTTTTTTTTTTTACACAGGGTTTGAGAAGGTTAAGGATCCCTAGCTTTATTGACAAGCTATTTACAGGTTAAGGATTCCTAACTTTATTGGCAAGCTAAGAGTTGTTACCTACATCAGCTCATTTGAAAGCATTTTTATTGTTATGAGACATACAAGTAGGAAACAGGATGAAGTTGGAGCCATCTGTGGGCCAGCATTTTCATTTGATCAACTGACTTTATCTCGTTGACATCATTATCCTGTACGAATGTGTTCCATACTCGAGTCATCCTGGTTATGTATGATCTCAGATGGAGTGATGTTCTGGAGAAGGGTACAGCCAGAGTGAAGTTGCTGCTTTCTGCCCGTCTTGTGACATTAAAAGCTTGTTTCACGCTGTCCTCGAAGTGGATCCAAGTGTGGTATTTTGACAATATTGGCCTTGTACATAACAGTAAGGCCACCCACATCCCTCCTATGTTGAAGGGTCTGCTGAAATGACAGATCTATCCAGGATGGGTCCAGGCGAGAGATGAGACGTCTTGCTCTGTTCTCTACTCTGTCATGCAGTCGCAGATGAGAGGGGGGGGGGCAGGCAAACCAAGAAAGTGGAGCATACTCAAGGTGCGAGCGTACTTGTGCCTCGTACAGGATCTTGCAACCCCTACTGTCAAGCAGATGGGAGATACGGCGAAGTGCTGTAAGCTTCCTGGCTGCCTTGTTTGCAAGATTTACAACATGGTTCTTCATGGTTAGTTTGGAGTCAAATTTCACCCCAAGGATATCAACTTCTTCTCCAGGTGCCAACATCCTCCCATTCATCCTTACTACTGCACCAGCATTACCATCATGGTACCTAGAGATGATCATCATTTGCGTTTTCTCAGGTGCAAATGTTACTTGCCATCTATTTCCCCAAGCTGATATAGCTCTCAGCTGGTGATTGATGTAGCTTAGAGCAGCTGGCATTTCTTCTCTTGGATAAGTGAATGTCAGTGTACAGTCGTCTGCATATGCATGTGATTCTGGGATGAGATGAAGAAGGTCGTTGAAGTAGACATTCCATAACAATGGACCCAGCACGCTTCCTTGTGGAACACTTACCCCAATAGGATGTCTTGCTGATTCCGTTCCATTGAGACCTACGCTTAGAGATCTACCATGAAGGTAGTCACTGAGGAGACATAGCGTAGAGCCTGCAATTCCCAGTGCTTGAAGTTTTGCTAAGAGGCCCTGGTGCCACACCCGGTCGAAAGCGCCAGAAATGTCCAGTGCTACCACACAGCTGACTTTGGATTCATCCAGTGACTGGTGCCACTTAGTGGAGAGGTTTAACAACAGATCAGCAGCAGAGTAACCTTTCCTGAAGCCATATTGACGATCACAAAGTAGTGAGTGGTAGTCAAAAAACTCTGTCATTTGTCTTGAGATTATTGTCTCAAGGATCTTACCAGTGATTGACAGGAGTGACACTGGTCTGTAGTTGCTGATTTCTGCTCTGCTCTTCTTTTTGTGAACAGGGACTACATTTGCCTCTTTCCATAGAGAGGGCTATTTACACTGTACTAGGCAGTGCTGAAAGATGCAAGTTAGAGGTGCTGCTAGCTGGTCTGCACATCTTCTCAACAATCTTGGGCTCAACTTGTCTGGGCCCACAGCCTTTTCTTGGTCAAGCGATTTAAGTAGGAAATGCACCTCCTCCTGCCTTATTGTCACCACTGACAGTTTTGACACAGTTCTTGCAGCTAGCCAAGGAGGGTCCCTTGCTGGATCAGGAACTTGCATTTTGGTAGCAAAGTGTTCAGCAAAGAGGTCCGCCTTCTCTTGACTACTAGTAGAGGTGGTCCCATCCTGTCGATTTAGAAGTGGAATAAGTTCATCAGGCAGATAACCTTGTCTGTCCTTGACCAGGGACCACCAGGTTTTGGAGCCTACCCTACCTGATGCTAACTTTCTTTTAGTGTCCACCTCCCATTTAGCAATGACCCACTTTTGAACATCACCCATATGCCTACAGGCTTGCATGTGCAAGTTCCTGTTATAGGTGGTAGGATGTCTCTTATACCTTCGCCATGCTTTGTACTTAGCAGTAGCAGCCTCTCTACAACGAAAGCCAAACCAAGGCTGATCTGTAGGCTTCGTCACATATTGCCGGTGAGGAATGTGTTCTTGTTGTAGATTAAGGATGTGTCCAGTGAAGGCTTTCACTTGGTTGTCAACATCCCCTTGGAGAAGAGCATTCCAGTCGGTGGTGGCGAGCTCAGAGCAAAGGGCTGGCCAATTACCTCTTTCCCATAGCCAGGTTGTGCGTGTGGACTCCTCACCTCGTTCTGTTGGGATCTTAAGTGTGGTAAAAACAGCCTTGTGGTCAGACGATCCAACGTAGCCGAGGGGTTGACAAGTGACTATGCCTTCTGCCAGATCACTCACTACTGGGTCAAGGGAGGAGCCAGAGATATGAGTAGGGAAATCAACAAAGTTTCTCATGTCAAACACTGCAAGGTCATCAAAGTCCCTCTGTATAAGGTGCTGGTTGAGGTTACCAACAATTATAATATGTTGACAGTTGTGTTGTAGCAGAAGGGAGTCAATATTTTCCATTAGGAAGTTGATAGGGTCTGCATGTTGCCACTGAGGTCTGTACATTGCACATGCTAGTACAGAGGTACTAGTGTTTATACAGAGCTTGAAGAACATCATTTCAAGATGTGTAGGGGTGGCAACATCAATGTGCTGGGCATGAACACTTTTAGAGAAGCACACAGCAACACCTCCTCCTTGCCCTTGCCTGTCTCTTCTCATCCATGAGGTGTAGCCAGCAATTCTTGCAAAAATTTCTGGAGTCCTGTCTCTCTCTCTCTCTCTCTCTCTCTCTCTCTCTGTCAGGATCCTTTATCGAGCTTCTGACAAAATGCTAGTTTCTTTGTGTGTTCCAGGAGCCCTTCCTCATTCTCAAAGTTTTCGATCCGCTCTACTTGTTTCTTTCTGTACACTCAATTATCATTATAATCTCTTGTCCCTTCTCTTCTTAACAACTTTCTTATCTACCATCAGCATCCTCAAGTCCATAGATCATCAGGGACCACCTGTCTTCCTATTGGCTGTTGTCACCAGTTTCCTTGCCGTCATTTTTATCGCCACTTGCGCTTGCTAGTAAACATCTCTGCTAAAGTCATTTATTCATCATCCTATCTTGCTCCATCTACGTTTTTTTTTCTTCATTATTTCTGCCCCTTCCACCATTACCATCATTTTCTCCAGTGTTTTCTTTAGATTTTTCATATCCTCTTACAGTGTCTGAGTTCTTTCTTCAGTGGAAGTTGTCCTTTCCTCAGATTCTAAGATTTCAACCATTTCTTGTTGCTAAATAACAAAAAAAGGCACAATACCGTGACTGGAACGATACACAAATAACCCGCACATAAAAGAGAGAAGCTTACGACGACGTTTCGGTCCGACTTGGACCATTTACAAAGTCACACTAACCAGAAGTGGAGCAGGACGGCTATATATAGGCAGGAAGAGGCAGTGCTCCCCTTCCTTTGTATTTGACTGGCTCGTCCTCCTTATTCCCCACTGCTACCACTACCACTACTACTACCTCTACTACTACTACTACTACTACTACTACTACTACTACTACTACTACTACTGATGAAATTAAGACACATGTGTGGCGTCTGGATGTCTTTGTTGTGGACGTTTCGCCATCCAGTGGCTGGCTGGATGGCGAAACTTCTACGATAGGAATGCCCGGGTGTTGCGCATGTGTCTTAATTTCATCTTGTCGGTATTATATGCCATTCTTGTACTACTACTACTACTACCACCACCTCTTCCTGCCTATATATAGTCGTCCTCCTCCACTTCTGGTTAGTGTGACTTTGTAAATGGTCCAAGTCGGACCGAAACGTCGTCGTAAGCTTCTTTCTTTTATGTGCGGGTTATTTGTGTATTTCTTGTTGCTGGTTCCCACTGTTTCCTTCAGAAGTTATTTATCTTTTTATCCCGTTCCTCGTCAAATTTTCCTCATCAGATGATCGTGCACATTTAAAACTCTGTACAGGGATACAAGAAATTAACAAAAAATATGAACATTTCAGTGACCATTAAAATCTAGAGTCTAATGTTAGGTAGCATTATTTCTAAGGAAGAACTGTATGCATGAAAAGATCGTAATTAAAGAGAACTCTGAATTAACCAGATATAAAGTAGTTAATATATAACTGAGCTATATTTATGAAGCTGGTTACATAATGTACAACCAGTGGAAGAAAGAAAAATTCGTTGCTGTCTTTAAATTATATTGCTTGTGCTTGACTTTGCATAAGACATTAGCATAACAGTGTGATGTTAGGTTGGACATGCTATTGTTTCTAATTTACACAGTGAAGACGGGTCATAGGTCAGTGGGTCCTCACACCTCCGTGCCTGTACTGCTTCCTCCCAGCACCCTGCACTCCACCTACAACTTCCACCCACTCACCACCCTGCACTTCACCCACAGCCTCCACCCATGCACCACCCTGCACTACAACACACCACCCTGCACTCTTCCCACAGTCGCCACCTCCCCCGTACACTTCATCTACACTTTCCATTCACAAGTCGCCCATCATCCCCTTCCTTCATATTCTCCACCCACACACACTCACTACCCTACCCCTCCGTGAACATTCCAACACCCACACCCCCTTTGCCTCTTCCTCTGAATTCTCCACCCACACACCACCTTGCCCTCCCACAACACACCACCCACACACCACCTGCTCCTCCCACAACACACCACCCACACACCACCTTGCCCTCCCACAAAACGCCACCCACACACCACCATGCCCTCCAACAACCCAAAACCCACACACCGCACATACACCATCTTGCCCCTCCCATAACACACCACCCACACACCACCTTGCCCTCCAACAACACAAAACCCACACACCACCCACACACCATCTTGCCACTTCCACAACACACCACCCACATACCACCTGCCCCTCCCACTTCCAGCATAGTTGCTGATCCCTGTGTTATATAGCACAGCATATAGTATCACCCATGTGCTTTAGATAGGAGATCCCTTTTAGGCCTGTGACTTGTGTGATGTCACGGGATGCGCATGTGTACGGTCGTACCTCTGCCTCCCTCTCAGTCGGCGTAGACATCCAGGCTAAGACAGGCAGAAGCTGGGCTCCACGTTCATCATCACAGTCTGACAATATATGTTACCATCCAACAAGTGTGTCTACCTTCAACCCTCGATATCTCCATTTAAGAACCCCTACGATACCACAACACACCACCTGCCCCTCCCACAACACACCACCCACACACCACCTGCCCCTCCCACAACACACCACCCACACACCACCTGCCCCTCCCACAACACACCACCCACACACCATCCTGCCACTCCCACAACACACCACCCACACTCTACCTTGCCACTCCCACAACACACCACCCATGCACCACCTTGCCCCTCCTACAACACACCACCCTCACACCACGTTGCCCCTCCCACAACACACCACTCACACACCACCTTGCCCCTCCTACAACACACTACCCACACTCTACCTTGCCACTCCCACAACACACCACCCACACTCTACCTTGCCACTCCCACAACACACCACCCACACTCTACCTTGCCACGCCCACAACACACCACCCTCACACTACCTTGCCACGCCCACAACACACCACCCACACACTACCTTGCCACGCCCACAACACACCACCCTCACACTACCTTGCCACTCCCACAACACACCACCCACACTTTACCTTGCCACTCCCACAACACACCACCCACACTCTACCTTGCCACTCATACAACACACCACCCACACACCTTGCCCTCCCACAACACACCACCCACAATCTACCTTGCCACTCCCACAACACACCACCCTCACACTACCTTGCCACGCCCACAACACACCACCCACACACTACCTTGCCACGCCCACAACACACCACCCTCACACTACCTTGCCAATCCCACAACACACCACCCACACACTACCTTGCCACGCCCACAACACACCACCCTCACACTACCTTGCCACTCCCACAACACACCACCCACACACTACCTTGCCACTCCCACAACACACCACCTTGCCACTCCCACAACACACTACCCACACTCTACCTTGCCACTCCCACAACACACCACCCACACTCTACCTTGCCACTCCCACAACACATCACCCACACACCTTGTCCTCCCACAACACACCACCCTCACACTACCTTGCCACTCCCACAACACACCACCCACACACTACCTTGCCACTCCCACAACACACCACCCTCACACTACCTTGCCACTCCCACAACACACCACCCACACTCTACCTTGCCACGCCCACAACACACCACCCTCACACTACCTTGCCACTCCCACAACACACCACCCACACACTACCTTGCCACTCCCACAACACACCACCTTGCCACTCCCACAACACACCGCCCACACTCTACCTTGCCACTCCCACAACACACCACCCACACTCTACCTTGCCACTCCCACAACACACCACCCACACACCTTGTCCTCCCACAACACACCACCCACACACTACCTTGCCACTCCCACAACACACCACCCACACACCACCTTACCACTCCCACAACACACCGCCCACACTCTACCTTGCCACTCCCACAACACACCACCCACACTTTACCTTGTCACTCCCACAACACACCACCCACACTCTACCTTGCCACTCCCACAACACACCACCCACACTCTACCTTGCCACTCCCACAACATACCACCCACACACCACCTAGCCCTCTCACAACACATCACCCACACTCTACCTTGACACACCCACAACACACCACCCACACACTACCTTGCCACTCCCACAAAACACCTTGCCACTCCCACAAAACACCTTGCCCCTCCCACAAAACACCACCCACAAACCTGCCTCTCCCTTCACGTTCCTCCACCTACAGACCACCTGCTTGAACTTACAACTGCAATTCCATTCAAAAACCATCCACCCTTCCGACAAAAGCATATCTCTATACACCCATCTACCCCCCGTCCACACACACTCCTACACTGCTCTCTCCTGCACTGCTCTCTCCTACACTGCTCTCTCCTGCTCTGCTCTCTCCTGCACTGCTCTCTCCTACACTGCTCTCTCCTACACTGCTCTCTCCTACACTGCTCTCTCCTGCACTGCTCTCTCCTACACTGCTCTCTCCTGCACTGCTCTCTCCTACACTGCTCTCTCCTGCACTGCTCTCTCCTGCACTGCTCTCTCCTACACTGCTCTCTCCTACACTGCTCTCTCCTACACTGCTCTCTCCTACACTGCTCTCTCCTGCACTGCTCTCTCCTACACTGCTCTCTCCTACACTGCTCTCTCCTACACTGCTCTCTCCTACACTGCTCTCTCCTACACTGCTCTCTCCTGCACTGCTCTCTCCTACACTGCTCTCTCCTGCACTGCTCTCTCCTACACTGCTCTCTCCTACACTGCTCTCTCCTGCACTGCTCTCTCCTACACTGCTCTCTCCTGCACTGCTCTCTCCTACACTGCTCTCTCCTGCACTGCTCTCTCCTACACTGCTCTCTCCTACACTGCTCTCTCCTACACTGCTCTCTCCTGCACTGCTCTCTCCTACACTGCTCTCTCCTGCACTGCTCTCTCCTACACTGCTCTCTCCTACACTGCTCTCTCCTACACTGCTCTCTCCTACATTGCTCTCTCCTGCACTGCTCTCTCCTACACTGCTCTCTCCTGCACTGCTCTCTCCTACACTGCTCTCTCCTACACTGCTCTCTCCTACACTGCTCTCTCCTACACTGCTCTCTCCTACACTGCTCTCTCCTACACTGCTCTCTCCTGCACTGCTCTCTCCTACACTGCTCTCTCCTACACTGCTCTCTCCTACACTGCTCTCTCCTACACTGCTCTCTCCTACACTGCTCTCTCCTGCACTGCTCTCTCCTACACTCCTCTCTCCTGCACTGCTCTCTCATACACTGCTCTCTCCTGCACTGCTCTCTCCTACACTGCTCTCTCCTACACTGCTCTCTCATACACTGCTCTCTCATACACTGCTCTCTCCTACACTGCTCTCTCCTACACTGCTCTCTCCTACACTGCTCTCTCCTGCACTGCTCTCTCCTGCACTGCTCTCTCCTACACTGCTCTCTCCTACACTGCTCTCTCCTGCACTGCTCTCTCCTGCACTGCTCTCTCCTACACTGCTCTCTCCTACACTGCTCTCTCCTGCACTGCTCTCTCCTGCACTGCTCTCTCCTGCACTGCTCTCTCCTACACTGCTCTCTCCTACACTGCTCTCTCCTGCACTGCTCTCTCCTACACTCCTCTCTCCTGCACTGCTCTCTCATACACTGCTCTCTCCTACACTGCTCTCTCCTACACTGCTCTCTCCTACACTGCTCTCTCCTACACTGCTCTCTCCTACACTGCTCTCTCCTGCACTGCTCTCTCATACACTGCTCTCTCCTACACTACTCTCTCCTACACTGCTCTCTCCTACACTGCTCTCTCCTGCACTGCTCTCTCATACACTGCTCTCTCCTACACTGCTCTCTCCTACACTGCTCTCTCCTACACTGCTCTCTCCTACACTGCTCTCTCCTACACTGCTCTCTCCTGCACTGCTCTCTCATACACTGCTCTCTCCTACACTGCTCTCTCCTACACTGCTCTCTCCTACACTGCTCTCTCCTGCACTGCTCTCTCATACACTGCTCTCTCCTACACTGCTCTCTCCTACACTGCTCTCTCCTACACTGCTCTCTCCTACACTGCTCTCTCCTGCACTGCTCTCTCATACACTGCTCTCTCATACACTGCTCTCTCCTACACTGCTCTCTCCCTTTTCTTCACTTTTAAAGTACTGTTACAATAACACGTGCAATAAACCTGCACAGGCCCAATTAATAGGCAAATCAAAATAGTGAGGGACAGAGTATAAAGCAGATGTTAACTCTGGATGTAAATATTCCTACTTCCAAACTAATTTACATTAATTTAGACTCCGTACAGTGTGTTCGTCAGATGCCTTAATACAAGTGGGTTTGACGAGTGTGTTCTCACCTAATTGTGGTTGCAGGAGTTGAGACCGCTACTGGGTCCTCCCTCTCCCTGCTCCATGAGATTTATCATACCTCATCTTAAAGCTATGTATGGTTCCTGTCTCCACTACATCGCTTGCCAGACTATTCCACTTCCTAACAACTCTGTGGCTGAAGAAATACTTCCCAACATCCCTTTGACTCATCTGAGTCTTCAACTTCCAATTGTGATCCCTTGTTGCTGTGTCCCATCTAGAACATTCTGTCTTTGTCCACCTTGTCAATTCCTCGCAGTATTTTGTATGTCGTTATCATGTCCCCCCTAACCCTCCTATCATCTTTGTATGACATGCCCGTTAGCTCCGGGACTAGTCTTGTTGCAAACCTTTGCACTTCTCTAATTTCTTGACGTTTTTGACCAGGTGTGGGTTCCACCCTGATGTTACATACTCCAATATGAGGCTAACGTACACGGTGTACAGAGTCTTGAAGGATTCCTTACTGAGGTATCGGAGCGATATTCTTAGGTTTGTCAGGCGTCCATATGCTGCAGCAGTTACCTGGTTGATGTGCACCTCAGATGTTTCTCTGTATTATACTCACTCCAAGATCCTTTTCCTTGAGTGAGGTTTGCAGTCTTGGCACCTTTGCCTGTACTCTGTCTGTGGCATTCTTTGCCCTTCCCCTATCTTCATGATTATGCATTTGGTGGAGTTAAAATCCACGAGCCAGCTGCTGGACCAGGCTTACAGTCTGTCTAGGTCCCTTTGTAGTCCTGTCTGATCCTCGTCCAATTTAATTCTCCTCATTTACTTCACATCATTTGCAAAAGAAGGACACTTCCGAGTCTATCCCTTCCGGCATGTCATTTACATATACCAGAAACAGCACTGGTCCTAGGACTGACCCCTGTGGAACCCTGCTCAGCACAGGCGCCCACTTTGACACCTCGTCACGTACCATGACTCGTTGTTGCCTCCCTGTCAGGTATTCTCTGATTCATTGCAGTGCCTTTCCTGTTATATGTGCCTGATCCTCTAGCTTTTCCATTAATCTCTCGTGTGGAACTGTGTAGAAAGCATTCTTGCAGTCCAAGAAAATGCAATCTACGCACCCCTCTCTCTCTTTTCTTACTTCCGTTACCTTGAAATAAAACTCCAGTAGAACACAAGATTTGCCTTCTCTGAAACCGTCCTGATTGTCGTTTATTACACTCTCCTCCTGATAATCTTCTCCATGACTTTGCATATTATACATGTCAGTGACACTTGTCTGTAGTTTAATGCCTCATGTCTATCACCTTTTTGTTAAAACCTGGGACTGCATTTGCTGTCTTACACACCTCAGGTAGTTGCCCAGTTTCAATGCATGTTTTGAAGATTGTTGTTAGTGGCACACACAGCATCCCTGCTCCCTCTTTAAGAACCCACAGATAGATGTCCGGTCCCACCGCCTTTGAGGTATCTAGTTCTAGTGTGTGTGTGTGTGTGTGTGTGTGTGTGTGTGTGTGTGTGTGTGTGTGTGTGTGTGTGTGTGTGTGTGTGTGTGTGTGTGTGTGTGTGTGTGTGAGTGTGCATGTGCACGTGTACGTGCGTGCGTGCAAGTATGGCTAGCCATACAGGCAGACCTCCACCACAAACTAACAGACACATGTGCTACATTGGGTATCTTTAATGAGGAAACGTTTCGCCACATAGTTGCTTCATCAGTCGAATATTGGACTGATGAAGCCACTGTGTGGCGAAACGTTTCCTCAATAAAGATACCCAAGTGTTGCACATGTACATAATTTATCGGGCTGTCGGTTCTCTGAAACATTTACCTTCACAAACTAGCAGTCACACCGTATCACGATTCGTGAGCATATTCGAACAGGTGATAAACTACCAAAAAGGAGTTATTGCTGGCATGTTGGACCGTGGTTTCATGTGATTTACGTCGATAATAACGTATTCAGAGTACCACAGCCTTCATCACCACTTCCCTGCACACCACCTTGCCTCTCCCTCATCCCCTTCCCTCCAATCTTTCCAGGGACGATTCCTTCTTTCCCCTCCAATATCCAAATATCCAAACCACCTCAATAACCCTTCGTTTTTCCTCTGAATAATAATTTTGGTAACCTAATTTCCACGCTCTGAAATCTCTACATAACATTCACACCAAATATTGCCCTCAGGCATGACATTTCCCGATAGTTGCGCCATGTATAACTCGTGTTGTACATCCGTATAATAGCGTTGTTATAACTGTATTCTGCTAGATTATCCTTTTTGCTTCCATGCTTCTTTGTCTCCACAGACACCTCAATGCACCATCCACCTTTTCCTCTCCCCCCTCGTGAATCCTATGATTCACTTCATGGTTCGTAGATCCATATGCCAAGTTCATTCCCTGATATCTGAGCATCTTTCCTCCATACTCTTTTCCGAAAATCTGATATCCAGTATTTTATTTCCTGCATTTTTTTTACCCTCATCATCTTGCTTTTTCCTATATTCTCTCTTAATTTCTTTCTTTTACCAACCTTTGCAACTTCTTTTCAGAATCTTTCAAAAGCACAGAGTCATCGGCAAAAAGCAACTGTGACAATTCACACTTTGTATCAGATTTGTTATATTTTAGTCTCGCGCTTCTCTCCAACACCCCAAAAGTTCACTTCTTTTATAACCCCATCTATAAATGTTTTAAATAACTATGGTAAGATCACACATCCCTGTCAGTGGCTAAATTTTACTGGAAAGCAATCTCTCTATATCCTTATTACGCATGACTCAAGAAATCGTAATGACACGATTGCAAACAAACCATACCCCCGGCCGGGATTGAACCCGCGGTCATAGAGTCTCAAAACTCCAGGGTTCAATCCCGGCCGGGGGTATGGTTTGGTATGCCTTATTACGCATGCTTAGGCACTGCTGTCTTGGTTTCAGGTTCTTGCTTACCATAGCCCCTAAAGTCCTTTCCGCTTAGGAAATGGACCTCAATGACATTTTCCTCTGAATCAGTTATCCTGTATTTCAGTGTCATTAGCGAATTTGCTCATATCATTTGTTATTCCCTCGTCACGGTAATTAATGTATATTATGAACAAAAGTGGACCTGAAACTGATCCCTGTGGAACGCCACTTGTTACTGATCCCCACTCAGATTTCACCCCATGTATGCACACACTGCTTCCTTTTGGTGAACCATGACTCGATCACCAATACTATGTACTGCCACTTTCTTTAACAGGCTTTACTAAACTCCAAATCAATAGTATTATTCTTTATTATGATCAACTGCCTCAAAAACTTTACTGAAAAAAGTCAGTAAATTAGTCAGGCAGGAACAGCCCCTCGAGAATCCATGCCGAGTATCATTAACCAAATTACACTTATCAAGATGGCTTCTTATATCATCATCTATAACTGATTCTACTAATTTGCCTACAGTTGAGGTCAGGCTTATTCGGCAGCAATTAGACGGTAACGACCTATCACCTGCTGTAAAAGTAGGAACTTCACATCTTCCACATCTCATACTCTCCACCTATTTGAAGAGATATATTAAATATGTTAGTAGTTTACAAAGTTGCATTTATGTACTCTTTAACAACCCTTAAAAAAAGTTCATCAGGGCTTGGTGATTTATTTCCCTTTAATCGGTCAACCTGTTTGATTAATATATCGCTACTCACTGTGAAATTACATAATTTCGTTTTTTCAGACCTACTAAAGAAATTACTGCGATATCGTTTGTATCTTATGTGAAAACGGAGGAAAGAATTATTAAAATTTGAACACATTTCATTCTCTTTGTCAGTAAGTTGTCCAAAGTTAGTTTTATCTATTTTTTATCTATCCTTTGTTTTATATATCTGGAAAAAATTTTTGGTTGGTTTTCGAATCTCTAGCAACTTCATTTTTACAGCCCTACTCAGCTTTTCTTATCCCAATTTTAACGTGAATATATTGATTCATAAGATAACTCACAGCTCTTTTGATACGTGTATAAATTCCTTTCTTCTGCCTAAAAGATTTTTGAGCCTATTATTCATCCATTTCGGATCATTTCTATTCGATTTTATTTCTTTATACTGAATAAATGTTATTTGAGCAGCATGTATGGTGTTTGGAAAGTTGTCATACTGATAGCTTTCTTCGGTACCCCAGTCCACAGATGACAGGTGTTCTCTAAGTCCATTTTAATCTGCTAAGCGAAAAATCTGGGACCGTTACTGAGTTATCTCTATTATCATACTTCCATTCAATGCTAAAGGTAATTGATTTGTGGTCTCTTGTGCCGAGTTCCTTTGTAAATTCTAGATTATTAACAAGGGTAACCTTTGTTTGCCAGAACCAAGTTAAGCAGGTTATTTCGCCTTGTAGGTTCTGTAACAAACTGCTTTAAAAATTATCCTGAACTACCTCTTAGAGGTCGTTAGACTCTTAAATTCCCAGTCAAGTTAAAGTCTCCTAGAATTACTACGTTATCGTACCTTGTGGCCTTAACAGTTTTTTTCCAAAGTAGTCATTGGTCCTTATCCAAGTTTGGGCGACTGTATAACACGTCTAAAATTTAATTTTCATGCCCCCCTTAAAATTCCACCTTCCCGTTACTTCTATCAGCGTGGAATAAGTTAAAATTCTGAATGTAACATTCACCAGGTATGTCCTGATTCTTCATATTAAACCACGTCTCAGTTATGGCAAATACGTTAATGTTAACCGCACTTACAATTAATCTCAACTCATCCATCTCGTTTTTAGCACTACGACTATTTGTATAATATATATTTAGAAACCTCACTCTTCTCTTTTATAACAGTTGGGTATAGTCCTGACACTTTTCCTCCTTCTTACGATTTTTTTCCTCTCCCCAGCTATCTTCTTCATCCTGTCCCCACTTGCCCCTCGCCCCTAGTGGGCCCTAACCTGCGAGTCCTCAGTTCAGTTCTCTTTTACCTTCCTGCTCATTACTGTTCCTGCGTTATCCCACAGCAGATCTTTGTTATGATTGGTATTTAGATGATACGCTGTTGTAAATCCAAATGCACATATACCCCAGGTGAGGTAAGGGTAGGTAAAGTAAAGTATGGAGTAAGCAGTATTGGTTTTAGTATGACTCACGCAATCATAATAACACGATTGCAGACATATCACAGAATTTTTGGGACCTGAGCCGAAAGCAGACGAGTCCTGGAACCTAATGGCGTGTGAGCCAGTAGGTTCTAGGACTCGCATCCCCTCAAGGAAGGTTCCTTGATGTTGGTGAGGGGCTCTTGATTTAGGGAATTGGATCTGTGCTCCAGTTCCCCGAATTAAGCCTGAATGCCTTCCACATCCCCCCCCAGGCGCTGTATAATCCTCTGGGTTTAACGCTTCCCCCTTATTTATAATAATAATAATAATAGGACTCGCATTCATTGACTGCATTCTATTAGAGCCAGCTGGTCCAGTGGTTAGCACAGTGACTTGTGAGTTACAGGACTCCCACCATGGGTTATATTTCCACCCATTTTGTGAGTGGTTTTAATACATAGCAGCCTATTCTGGAAGGAATGTCCACTGCTCTGGATACACTCTGAGATACATGCTGGATGTGATGGCTGAATTTAAGTTTGCTGTCTATGTAATAACTTCAGATTTTCCTCTAATAATGTCTTTCATTGTGTACATTATTCATCTTTATATTTGGTTTAGTATTTTTCAGCTTCATTCCCATACGTTACTGTATTTATCAGGTTTATCAACATTGTTAACTTTTTCAAGATCTCGTTTTCATTTCAGCATTAAATATATTGCTTAATGCATGCGAATCTGTATAGGAGATCACGAAGGTGGCAGAGTTATCCGTAAATAAATCTGGTTTAAGCAATTAAGACGCGTGGATCTGTCATTAGACGCAGGAGAAATGCGCTAACTCCTTCCTCAGCGGATGCTGTCGTAGCCGATTCATCTGTTTGTATTTCGTGAAGCGCTAAACCGTGTGGCGGAGACTCGATTCTACGTTCAATATTTGCGGCTTGTTCGTTGTATAACCCTTGTAGGTTCAGCGCTTCTTTTTCATTATAATAATACTATTTGCGGTTTGTACCCTGACCTGTCAGACTAGTGAACCTAGTACAGCGGTTCGGGAGGACTGTAGTAGTAAGTGTTGACTCCAGCATCCATAATGCCTTTTAAATATACGCTTGACCAAAAAGGCCAAGACTTGCGTGCGGCACAGTATGTGCTCGACACTCACCTCCTCTCACCTCTGACCTCCGCGATATCTCAGGAAAGCCATAAATCTTTAACCTGCCTCAGGTAATCTGTCAAAACTGCCATACTATCTTCATGCAAAGATTATACTAAATTATTTTTTTGTGATTATTTTCATGCTGATAATATTATCTATTAATAGACTCTTGCTGTCATATCTGATCCACTACCAATTTTCTTTATCGTTTATGATTGTATAATAAATAACTTTACTAGTCAGATGTACTACTAGTAATTTTGATCAAATATTATGAGGAATAAAGCGAAGGTAAAATACATGTAATTCGTAGGATTTTTTTAATCCATAATATATTCTTTAATAAAGTGTTAAGTGTTAGGGAAGCGCTATACCCGTAAGGGTCAAACAGATTATGGTGCATGTGAAGTACAGCACAGATAACTATTTTAATCATGTAAATAAAGGAATTTCTGTTACCAAGTTCAAGTTCTGAGTGATAATTCAGAGTTAAAGAATATAATCATGAGATATGTAAGTCACCTTGCTCCGTTTACCATAACAGGTCGGTAGAATTACAGAAAATTATTACCTGTTAAACATCTGTTGCCCTGAGACATCTGTGATTAAGCGCCACAAAAGCGGTAGTTCACAGAGACGAGATTATTATACTTAGCTACTACGATGCTAAATTACCTGGAATAATTCCCTGGAACTTCGAGAGAGAGAGAGAGAGAGACTCTGAGCCATAATCGAATTTCCCATGAAAAAAAATGTGATTCGTATTATCATAACACAGTTGACTTAAAAGTTTGTATGTAGCCACTAATAATTTAGTACAGCAGTTATTATCCCCAGAAGATTATTCCTAGAATGACTATTGAAATATTTTTTCTTCCTCAGAGATTTCAGTGCGACACCGTAAGAACTTTTTACTTCAGCTTCGAATTTTCAACACTAGGATGTCATTGTGTACGAATGGTATATAATACCGACAAGATGAGAGTAAGACACATGTGCAACATCTGGGTATCTTTATTGTAGACGTTTCGCCATCCAGTGGCTTTATCAATACAAATTCTAGGACATAACTTGAAGACAGTAGAACTATGTACAGAAGATGGGACTGATTACCTCATCTTCTGTACATAGTTCTACTGTCTTCAAGTTATGTCCTAGAATTTGTATTGATAAAGCCACTGGATGGCGAAACGTCTACAATAAAGATACCCAGATGTTGCACATGTGTCTTACTCTCAACTAGGATGTCATTCAAGGAAGACTCAGTGTTATTGGACTGATTATGTAGAAATTTGACTATTTTTTAATGTGTTGTTTTCTCTGTGGCGATAACTTTGGAATGCTTATAAAGCTAATTCTGCAATGTTTAAAGGGGTAGACTGGTAAGCCAGCTGAAGGCCTCGGTCAGATGACCAAAAGCCCTAGCTGCGCGTCATCATATGCCTGAGGCCCGCGTCAGGAAACACTTGTCTTGAATCAAGAAATAGATGACTGCAAACAAACCAGGGAACGGGTGGGTTATGAACCAATGGTGTATAAACATAGTTGGATGAATCTTATTGCAACCAGCTGGCCCAGTGGCTTTCACGTAATGGCCTGGAGTTGAACGACTCACTCGCCATGGGTTCAAATCCCACTCGACCGTGTTTCTTTTTCTTAAGACAAGCCCTTTTTCCTAACAGACTTTACCTAACCTAGCCTAACTTTTCACGGATGGCTTCAGACTTTAACACTGATGTAAGCAAACGGAAGTTTGTGCAAATTTGCCAATATTCTAACATTTATAAAGTAGTGATTATCGGTAACGTAATATTTAAACAATGCCTCTCCTGATCGGTTTTCAATTTTCTTCATTGGTATATTGTGTCCAAAGGAATGTTTACATTATTAGTAAAACGAATGGGTTCTAGTTTGTCTATTTTATTAAATGAATTATGAGTGGTTTCAGAGAAATGTCTAAAGAATACCTATTACGAACACAAGTGTAGTATGGCCTGCATACCTGGTTGTAACGGGATCAATTTGGATCAATCATAACGCAACAACAGTATATGACTTGTATTTTCCTTCAAATATGAACAAGCTGGCATTTAAAATTATGTACAATATGTGCAGTAAGGTAATAGTGTACAACATGGTGAATAAGGAGGCAAGAGCCAGAAAATGCACAGTGTTCAACCAACAGCCCAGACAAGTCTGTCTATTCTCGAGTCACAAGTGAACCACATTGCTTCACAGCTTTGGCGGGCTTGCCTGTGATTGGCTAATGAACCGAGGTACTGATATAACGATGGGGTCCCTATTATTCGTTAAACCCTTAGCACCTGGTTTGCTGGTCAGGAGGCAGCCTATATGGGAGTGTGACATATGCCGAATAAAATGTAACATACTCATAGCATTCCACAATGAGGCGCCTCTTTTAATTGGCCCCAAACTATCAACTCTGGTGTGTAATTTTCAAAGAACTGAATTGGTTATTCACTGTGCTTTCTGAATTTGCCAATTTTAATGAACAAATTGGGATATCTTGTTAATGTATCTTCTGCTTTAAACATTCAGCGTTGGAATATCTTGCAGGAAGCTTTGGATTGCTGATAAATTGGACACATGTGCAACACTTGGGTATCTTCACTGAGGAAACGTTTCGCCACACAGTGGCTTCATCAGTCCATATAAAGGAGAAACGTGAAGAACAGGATGGAGGAGGAGGATGACTGATAAAGTCACTGTGTGGAGAAACGTTTCCTCATTAAACATACCCAAGTGTTGCACATGTGTCTAATTTATCAACTTGTCGGTTCTCTGAACCATTCATCTACATTTTGGATTGTTATTGGCGTCTGGAGGTGCCAATAAAACAAGTTTTTCATAACAAAACAGCAAACAGATTTGTTTCCAGTATTTTTAATAGTTACCTTTTTAATATACATTGTACAGCATTAAAGTATTAATGTAACTTCAAAAAAAGGAAAAAGGAAAAAAAATTACTAATTTTACAACCCACGTAGTAAAAATACATGTATCAGTTCATCTTTGTATATATATATATATATATATATATATATATATATATATATATATATATATATATATATATATATATATATATATATATATATATATATACATGTATATATGTATATATGTATATATATATATATATATATGTCTTTTCTATATATATATATATATATATATATATATATATATATATATATATATATATATATATATATATATATATATATATATACATATATATATATATATATATATATATATATATATATATATATATTGAACATCAATATTTAATATAACGAAAAGAATATTTAAAACGCCCTCTTTTACATTACATTTTGAAATTTGATCAATATTGTTTTACAGAATTCTTGTGTGTTTTTACCCAACATTCCTTGTGCTTTTAAAGGTGGAAAAAAGTCGAATGAAGTATAATGCGATCCTTTATTGACAGCGTTTCGCCCACAAAGTAGGCTTTATCAAGTCACGAACAGCGTAATGACGTGAAAATTTAGGTTCGAGGTGTGTTGAAGCTGTGGGTAGGCTGGTGGGTAGGCTGGTGACAGGCTGGACAAGTATATGGCTGACTGGATTCGAGAAGGACTTAACTAGCTTTGGTTAGTAGGCCTTCTGCAGTGTTCCCCTATACTGTGAGCTGTTGCTATGTGAGATAGTGATGAAGAAGTTTCTTGGCAAGAGGTTCACTTATATTGTAGAAGCCGTTGTTGTGAGTGAAGTTGATCGATATGCTGATTAGTGATTGTAGAATGCCGCGTTTTGAAGTTTCTTCTGGTGTGACAACGAGTCATGCGCCGTTGTAATTGATCATGTGGTTGTGGGAGTTTCTGTGGGACACATGAGCATTGTTTAAGTGATTCCTTCTGTAAGTATATTTGTATTCCAAAATGAGAATGAGGAGGTCTCTTGAAATTTCTCCCACGTATATTTGGTCACAGTCGTTTCAAGGGATTGTGTATACCCCTGCCCTAGTTTTGATTTGGTGGTGTCCCTTACTGGTGGTGATCTTGACTGTAGTGGAGGTAGTGGTTAATACTTGGAATCTAACGTTGAAGAGGCTGCAGATATGTTCAACGATAGATTTCTTAGGGAGAACTGTGCGCAAACTTTCAGATGTGTTGTATAGGTGATAGGAAGATGTTGCATGCAATGCACCTACAGTCTCTGAATAAATGATGATAAAGGAGTTTAGGAAAAAAATGTTTTAAGGAAGAGCATTCTTTCTCAAAGAATTCACTGCTACAGAAACGGAGAGCACAAAGGAAGCAGTCTAAATTAACACCACGTTTTGGCTTGGTGTGGTGGTGCTAATAGTAGTGGAGAAGATCGTCTTGACTGGTAGGTTTACGATAGACTTTGAATCTTCGTTCGTGATAAGATTTACAGAGAAGAACGACAAAGAAAGGTAGAGGGTTATCGGCTTCCTCTTCGAGTGTGAACTGGATAAAGGGAGTACACAGATGTTGAATCTCCTGAGGGTTATGGTGAAACTGTCCTAAGTATAATGAAGCCAGGTGACCGAGAAAGTTATACTGGAAGAAAATCCCTCGGTTTCAAAATGTTCCATGTATAGGTTCGCCAGAAGATTACATAATGGCGAGCCCATTTGTAGACAGAATGTCTGTTGAAAAATAAAAAAGAATTTTTAATAGAAAAAATGGTTAAAACCAACACACGGTTCATCATGATCAAGAGAATCGCTGGTTTGGAACTGGGAGATCGAGGAAGTCATAAATTTTTAAGTTTTTGGAGATCGATGGCTTATGCTGTGGATGCTTTAGTGAATAAGGATGTCGCGTCAAGGCTAGATAGATTATTATTTCTGATATTTATGTTTAGAATGCGGTTGAGATCACTGGAATGTTTTAAATGTGCGTGACTGATGATATAAATACATAAGTTCTGATAAGTGTTTGGAAAGAATCCCTGATAGTTTGAGGGGAGCCGCTGCATATTCCAGATGAGACGGGTCTTGGTGGAATTAATGTTTTGTGTCTTTTCGGCAGGCCATACATTCTGGCTGGTCTGAGGTTACTGGGAATGGCGGGCTGAAGTTTCTTCACATGTTTTGAGCTGTTTAGCATGTGGTGAGTTTAGCGTAGAAAAAGATCTGGTAGAAATGTTCCCCTCTCAAAAGTGATGATATGTAGCCTCTGGACTTTTTAGGAGGGTTAAGCTACAGCTCTTAAGTCTTTTGGAATTCACCTCTTCTTACTGTCGAGGGTTTTAAGGTGTAATTATTATGCCTCTTCCGTACAATGAGGTGCAATTCATTGGTGTTATGGGATACGGGGAGAACCTCTCTCGATTCACTGAATCACAGAAGATTCTTGCCCCCTCTACCTCTCGCCACACTGTAAGGATGGCCGTTATAAAACTGCGTGGATGGTCGTTACAACAAGACCACCCTCACGGAGTGGGTTGTCTATATAGCATGGTCGTTATAATACGACTATGCTTTACACCTGAATGATCGTTATAACACTACTATCCTGAATGGGTGGTTAGTCATTATAACATGATCATTCTCACCCGAGAATGATCTGTAAAACACGATGATCCTCACCAGGGGGATGGTCAGTATAACACGGCCATCCTCACATCTTGGATAGTCTGTGTAACACTGCGTGGATGGCCTCCATAACACGACTATCATAGCATGGATGGACTCCATCACTGGGCGCACCTAAAGCCTAAAACAATAATGTGTGTTTGGCTTGTGGCAGAGACAAACAACACTAGAGACGCAAACACGCCTCAGTTCATCCCTCAAACAGTTGGGAACATTTGTAAAAGGATTTTTTCCCCTCGTGTTTCAAAGACGTGTGTTGGCCCTGAGACAAAAGCGGCTCCCGGGAGCTTGCCAAGAAAACAATTATCACAATAAGATTGAAAATACTGTAACTGATGTCTTGGATTTCACCGGTTTGGGTTCCCTTCACGAAGGGTAACCTGATGTTGGAGACAGGGTCTTACTACTATGAATTGAGGCCATCCTCGTATTTCCTGCATCAAACTTGATTGATTCTCATTTCCCCAGGCGCTGTTTGATTCCCTTAAGAGGCACGTAAGTTCCCCCATCTGCTAATAACATGTTCATTTAATAACATGTCCATAATTACTAGGAATAAAGGAAAGATCCTGGACTTCGCCTTACGAAACAGACGAAGTAAATGGGATAGTTGTTATGGACAAGGTAGATTATAGTGGAAAAAATAATATATTATTAGAAGACAGGACGGGGCGACTTACGTGCCCCTCAAGATTCACGCTGCAGCAACAACAGTCACATAATAATAGCAACAAAAATGATAACTACAACAATAATATCTACATCATCAGTGCTAATAATAACGACATTAACATAACGTAGCCAACCACAACGTAAAAACTACAAATATTCCCACCCCTCCTTCTGAGTGCAAGCATTGTGTTTCCCACCTCCAGGACTCAAGTCCGGTTAACAGGTTTCCCGGAATCCTTTTATAAATGTTACTTTGTTCATACTCCAATAGAACTTCAAGTCATAAAACTCACTTTCCTCCACTCCTATCTAACGCGCTCACACACGCTTGCCTAATGTCTAAGTCCCTCACATACAAAAACTTCATTACCCCTTCCCTTCAATCTTTTCTAAGAGGACCCGTATTTTGTTCACATCCTCTATAAATGTCAAAACCACCTCAACAACCTTCTGCCCTCTGGATAATAGTTTTGGAAATCCCGCACCTCCAAATCTCCAAGCTACGAATTTTCTGCATATTATTCACACAACACATTGCCATTACGCACAACGTCTCCACTGCCTCCAGCCTTCTTATTGTTGCAACATCCACCACCCATGCTTCACACCCGTATTAGTGTGTTGGTACTGCTATACTCTCATGCATCCGGGTTTTTGCTTCCATGGATAACGTTCTTGATCTCCACAGATGCCTCAGTCCACCACCCACCTTTTTTCTTCGTAAATTCTATAGTTCACCTCGTCTTCATAGACTCATCTGCTGACAATTCCACTCACAATTATTTGAACACATTCAATTCCTTGTGTGTGTGTGTGTGTGTGTGTGTGTGTGTGTGTGTGTACTCACCTAGTTGTACTCACCTAGTTGAGGTTGCAGGGGTCGAGTCCAAGCTCCTGGCCCCGCCTCTTCACTGGTCGCTACTAGGTTACTCTCCCTGAACCATGAGCTTTATCGTACCTCTGCTTAAAGCTATGTATGAATCCTGACTCCACTACATCGTGTGTGTGTGTGTGTGTGTGTGTGTGTGTGTGTGTGTGTGTGTGTGTACTCACCTATTTGTACTCACCTATTTGTGGTTGCAGGGGTCGAGTCATAGCTCCTGGCCCCGCCTCTTCACTGGTCGCCACTAGGTCAGTCACTCTCTGCTCCGTGAGCTTTATCATACCCCCTGTATATATATATATATATATATATATATATATATATATATATATATATCTTATGAACTTGTCGAATAAGCAAGTTCTCCTAAACTACCGTAAACGTACTTAATGTTTTAGCCAACTTATGCTAATACATCATAAATCAGTTTAACATTATTTAATACATTAGGTAAAAAGGACACAGGTGCAACTAATGTAACATTTTATTGTGACAACATTATCGATAAAATGTCACATTAGTTACACTTGTGTCCTTCTACCTGCCATATTGTCAGTAATTCTGCCAACATTATTACAACTTACTTAATACAGCTTAAAATGAATCATGTGTTTATATTTTCCCTTATGATTACGTTGCTTTTCGCAGGTTTATGGCATCAAATTTTCACTTATTCAGTAGAAAGTACTCTGTACACAGTAGAGACAACGAAAGGATAGGCAAAAATGGTTATTAAACTAGATATCCAGTAGGCAATAGGACCAGACAAAATCTCTCCATGGGTTCGGTGAGAGAGTAGGTTTATTTAGGCACAGATACACATAAGTACAATTATCATACATAGTGTAAATTACCTAGGATAGCCCCCAAAAAAGTCAGTGACTTATTTCCACTTGGCTCCTTGAAAGGAACTCATCTCTAGCACCAGTCTTCTACAAATCGGTTCAAACAGGGTAGCTGCCAGAGGCCTGGACAACAGCGGATGTAGCGATAATATTTAAAGGAAAAAAAGGCAGACAAGCCATTGTGATTAACATCCATAGTATGTCAGGTTGCAGAGAAGATTATCAGGAGAAGACCAGTGGAAAGGAGTGAATTCAGAAGCAACAGCCAGCACGGTTTTCGAGATAGTAAATCTGTCTCACAAATCTGCTTGCGGAAGTAAGGCAGGAGAGAGAGAGAGAGAGAGAGAGAGAGAGAGAGCAGAGCCTTCAACACAGGAGGGATGTGGGTGGCCTTACTGTTATGTACAAGGCCAATATTGTCAAAGTACCACACTTGGATCCACTTCGAGGACAGCGTGAAACAAGCTTTTATGCCACAAGACGGGCAGAAAGCAGCAACTTCACTCTGGCTGTACCCTTCTCCAGAACATCACTTCATCTGAGATCATACATACCCAGGATGACTCGAGTATGGAACACATTCGTACAGCATAATGATGTCAACGAGATAAAGTCAGTTGATCAAATGAAAATGCTGGCCCACAGATGGCTCCAACTTCATCCTGTTCCCTACTTGTATGTCTCATAACAATAAAAATGCTTTCAAATGAGCTGATGTAGGTAACAGCTCTTAGCTTGCCAATAAAGTTAGGAATCCTTAACCTGTAAATAGCCTGTCAATAAAGCTAGTGATCCTTAACCTAACCTTGTCAAACCCTGTGTAAAAAAAAAAAAAAAAAAAAAAAGTGAGATTGAGTGAGGGGGGGGGGGGAAAGAGAGGGATGGGTGGACTGTAGAGTTTTTGAAATGCAAGAAAGCATTTGATTTAGTATCCCACAAGAGACAGGCGCAGAAGCAAGAGAAACAAATAGGAATTGCAAGGTCAGCAATAAATGTCAGGGAGGAGGTGTGGGAATGGGCGAGTGTAACATGTGAGGTTCCACAATTTTAGCATCTGGACCAGTACTATTTATTCTGTATGTGCACGGAATGTGAGAAAATAGAGTTACAGGTGTCCTTGCATGAATGTAATGAGAATACAAACAAGAGTAGACCAGGAGCGACCACAGATGGATCGGGACAAGCTGCAGGATTCGTCTGACAAGTGGCTATTGGAATTTAACCCAAGCAAATGCGAAATTCTGAACACCAGGAAAGACGTCCAGAAACAGTGTAAGGCTCTGTGGGACAATGGCTGCAAATCTTCCCGAGAGAGAAGGTCCTCAGGTTGAGCATGGTTCCCAGCATTTCACCTGAGGCGCACATCAACCAAATAATCGCTGCAGCAAATGCAAAATAGCAAATTTAAGGGCGGCTTTCAGGAACATCAATAAGAAGGCATTTATGACCTTATACAGAGTATATGTCAAGCCCACCTAGGAGTATGACGCTGCAATATGATCCAACATCTGGTGAAGCATGTGAAGAAGATGGAAAAAGAGCAAAGTTGGGCAACGAAACTAGTCCCAGTGATGAGGGGTTTGAAATATGAGGAAAGGCTAGATAAGCTAAACCTGAGAAGACTGGAGGACAGAAGGACCAGAGTCGATATGAATACGTCATACAGGACGCAGGGTCACCATCTGGAAAAGACCCGGGCCGGGACAAGACCGGTGAACCTACTACAATCATACAGAATACTCAGAGGAGCTGACAGAGTGCACAGGAAGAGTTCGAGGCACATGAAGCTGGAAGTTAATAGCACATATGAGCCACATGGGTGTTAGGAAATGCTTCTTTAGCCTTAGATGAGAACACACACACACACACACTCGGTACCCACACTACATAATGAATTGTGCTTACTTGAGAGCTAAACTCAGTAAATACTTCGACTCTTTCAAGGTGCTTAGGTGGTTCCTGAGGCAGGAAGTTAGCATATTAAACAAAACTTATCCGATAATACTGAAAACGTAAGAGAAATTGAACAAAAAAATATTGAAAGGCCGCTCTTTTTCTACCAATTCATTTGATGGGGAGCAGTTAGGAATCCCTTGGTTATAGGTCAACACCCCTAACTTGCATAGAATGCAAATTAGAGGTGTTGACCTCCAGCAATCGAGAGATTGCTGGAGGTCTCTTTGAGGCTGACAGAATCAAGCATACTGTGTGTCAGAAGGCCCACAGTATGTCTGACGACACACAGAATCAGCCTTCAGAAGACATTTATTCCTGTTGCATACTAAATATTGATTCGCAAAATAGAAATAGAGGCTGGGTTCTCTGGGAAAGCATTCGCTTTCCCAGGAAATTACAGGAGGCTTAGTACAGAGAGAAACTTTAAACAGCTAATTTCAAGCAGGGTAGGATATGATTCCTCTGAACTGTCCTTTCCTTATACATCTATAATACCTGCTAGAAAAAAAATACTCGAATATATCACTTCTTGAGGATGTTGCAGAATCGCTAACAAGGATGCTGGCATGGAACAATAAAGGAAAATTTCACGATGTAAGTAGCTATAGGAATTCAGTCTTGAGAAGTACATTGGCAGGAAAATAAGAGATGGGGAAAAATAGGCTAGAAACCTTATAGTGATCTGAAAGGGAAAAACTAAAAGTTGGAGATAAAAAGAAAATATTAAGAAACAAATTCACCCTCAACCTATTCCCTAAGACTTTCATAAATATCACGTCAACAGCAGATACACGTCAAGCCAGTAAACAGATTTCAACTATTCAGAATTCGCAACCCAAACCATAACAATCGCTTAGGGTAACGTAAGGCTGTACCAACACAGCAAGAAGCTAGACAAACATCAAAGCTTTCAGCCAAACTGATGACGGAGCTGTTGGATACAGCAATTACAATAGGCTGAAGAAGCTAGATAATGCAACTTCTGAACAAACTTATAGAAAAATTATTATCAAACTTTTAAGACATGCAGGGGAATCGAGCGAGTAGACTAATTAATACTCGAGGAGAAAAGAAAGTTGCAGAACAAAAACAAAACTTACCCTGATGTTCCAAAGGAAAGTTAGAAAGAATTTCCTTAGTGTAAGGACACTTGCGAAGTAATTTTACTGAAGAATTCATTACGTTTTTGTTTTCTCAGTTGTACATTTATCACAATAGCTGCGTTTTGACTGGACCAGAGTTTCCCAACCTCAGTGTCTTCTGGAGGGCGTCACCGCCCCCAGCTGATGGTAGAAATAAGTTATCAAGAAAATACAAAAGCACTTTCTGATAATAGTATGCAAGAAGGTGGAATACAACCGCATTCTGAAACACTGGGAAATGTTTCTAAATGTGGCAAGTTTAGATAACATTTTTTTTCCAGTTGCGTTTTGCCACATCACTGTTACTAATTTTAGCAAAGGCATAAGAAGAGTCTTTACAATATTCGTATTTATTTTAAAGCTTATTCGAGGAGGTTTCAGCTCTGTTTACTTGTTAAACGAATGTGGTTTAAAGATCTAAGCACACACGAAAGATTGTGGTACAATGAGCAGTACACAAACTTTAAACTCTCAGATATGCATTAAAGAAGAGACAGTATATTCGCGATGAAATTATAACTCGGTTCATTTACCCCTCATCGTTTTTATTGGAAACGCTAAACTTTTGTAGATTTTTCAGTACAGTGTCATAAAAGTGTTTTTTTTTTTTTTGCGTCCGCCAGCACAAGACAGACGTAGAAGTATTACCCAGCACTAACCACATAGACCCTTCGTTTACCGTCGTGATGGAGTGGAACGAGTGTGGCAGGAGAAATTAGCGGGGAAGATATCATGAATAGCTAAGAGCCTTCACCCTTCACCACCGGTGAAGTTGAGGAGACGAACTGGATAAAACTCTAAAAGAGGGAAGTGTTGTCCCAGTAAAGGTTTCTTTAGCCACTTGTTATTTTTTTCTGAGAAGTGCTGGAGACTACGGCATCTACGAGCCCACTTGTGTGGCCGTATTTAAGTGTGTTCAGCTATGTTAGTAAATACATCAGCAAACTTATTCATATGTGCTTCCTCACACTTATCTGTGTATGCCACTGACCATCACATGTCACTGTCCCTTACAACTTACTGTGGATCAGAATTGCCTAACTGTTTGTGTCACTGTTCTCACACTGTGTGTCACTAACCTAACACCTGTTTGTTTCACTGTCTTTCATACTTCATTGTGAGTGTCCCTACCCCTCACACTTCACTGTATGTCACTGCCACCCGCACTTCACTGAATGTCACTGCCCCTCACACTTCAAGGTAACGAGACACCATACAGCACAGTTTGCTGACAATGTGGTACACGTCATGTCCTTCATCCCGGAAGGTAACAGCGGCACCCACAAGCATCAGGAAGTGATTGAAAAGATGGACGAAGAGCTGAACAGAAGTGCAGAAACACCACCAACGTTGACAACAAAATGCAGATTTACTCCATTGGGTGTTACACAACAACGCTTAAGAACAATGGTGGATTTACCATCAGGGACACCACTGTCACCATCAGTACATACATAAATACACACACACACACACACACACACACACACACACACACACAGGAAATCAGAACAGGGGGGTACACCAGCAAGTGCTGGATGAGGTACATATAACCAAGGAGGAAGTGAAGAAGCTGCTATGCGAACTTGACACCTCAAAGGCGGTGGGACCAGACAACATCTCTCCGTGGGTCCTTAAAGAGGGAGCAGAGATATTGTGTGTGCCATTAACAAAGATCTTCAACACATCATTTGAAACTGGGCAACTCCCTGAGGTATGGAAGATGGCAAATGTAGTCCCAATTTTTAAAAAGGGAGACAGACATGAGGCACTAAACTACAGACCTGTATCACTAACGTGTATAGTATGCAAGGTCATGGAGAAGATCATCAGGAGGAGAGTGGTGGAGCACCTGGAAAGAAACAAGTGTATAATTGACAACCAGCATGGTTTCAGGGAAGGAAAATCCTGTGTCACAAACCTACTAGAGTTTTATGACAAGGTGACAGAAGTAAGACAAGAGAGAGAGGGGTGGATCGACTGCATTTTTTTGGACTGCAAAAAGGCCTTCGACACAATTCCTCACAAGAGGTTACTGAAAAAGCTAGAAGATCAGGCACACATAACAGGAAAGGCACTGCAATGGATCAGAGAATACCTGACAGGGAGGCAACAACGAGTCATGGTACGTGACGAGGTGTCAGAGTGGGCGCTTGTGACAAGCGGGGTTCCACAGGGGTCAGTCCTAGGACCTGTGCTGTTCTTGGTATATGTGAACGACATAACGGAAGGGATAGACTCAGAAGTGTCCTTGTTTGCAGATGATGTGAAGTTAATGAGAAGAATCAAATCGGATGAGGATCAGGCAGGACTACAAAGAGACCTGGACAGGCTACAAGCCTGGTCCAGAAACTGGCTCCTTGAGTTTAACCCTGCCAAATGCAAAGTCATGAAGATTGGGGAAGGGCAAAGAAGACCGCAGACACAATATAGTTTAGATGGCCAAAGACTGCAAACCTCACTCAAGGAAAAAGATCTGGGGGTGAGTATAACACCGAGCATATCTCCTGAGGCGCACATAAATCAGATAACTGTTGCAGCATACGGGCGCCTGGCAAACCTACGGATAGCGTTCCGATACCTCAATAAGGAGTCGTTCAAGACACTGTATACCAATTACGTCAGGCCCATACTGGAGTATGCAGCACCAGTTTGGAATCCACACTTAGTCAAGCACGTCAAGAAATTAGAGAAAGTGCAAAGGTTTGCAACAAGACTAGTCCCAGAGCTACGGGGATTGTCGTACGAAGAAAGGTTGAGGGAAATCGGCCTGACGACACTGGAGGCCAGGAGGGTCAGGGGAGACATGATAACGACATATAAAATACTGCGCAGAATAGACACGGTGGACAAAGACAGGATGTTCCAGAGATGGGACACATACACAAGAGGTCACAATTGGAAGTTGAAGACTCAGATGAATCAAAGGGATGTTAGGAAGTATTTCTTCAGTCATAGAGTAGTCAAGTCGTGGAATAGTCTAGAAAGTGAAGTAGTGGAGGCGGGAACCATACATAGTTTTAAGGCGAGGTATGATAGAGCTCATGGAGCTGGGAGAGAGAGGACCTAGTAGCAATCAGTGAAGAGGCGGGGCCAGGAGCTATGAATCGACCCCTGCAACCACAAATAGGTGAGTACAAATAGATGAGTACACACACACACACACACACACACACACACACACACACACACATATATAAAGGGAAGGGCACTGCAATGGATCAGAGAATACCTGACAGGGATGCAACAACGAGTCATGTTACGTGATGAGGTATCACAGTGAGCACCTGTGACGAGCGGGGTCCCACAGGGGTCGGTCCTAGAACCAGTGCTATTTTTGGTATATGTGAATGACATGATGGAAGGGATAGACTCAGAGGTGTCCCTGTTCGCAGATGATGTGAAGTTAATGAGGAGAATTAAATCAGATGAGGATCAGGCAGGCCTTCAAAGAGACCTGGACAGGCTGGACACCTGGTCCAGCAACAGGCTTCTCGAATTTAACCCCGCCAAATGCCAAGTCGTGAAGATCGGAGAAGGGCAAAGATGACCGCAGACAGAGTATAGGCTAGGTGGCCAAAGACTGCAAACCTCGCTCAAGGAGAAAGATCTTGGCGTGAGGAATTTTTTAGGATACTGTACACCGTGTACGTCAGGCCTATACTGGAGTATGCAGCACCAGTTTGGAACCCGCACCGGGTCAAGCACGTTAAGAAATTAGAGAAAGTGCAAAGATTTGCGACAAGGTTAGTTCCAGAGCTAAGGGGAATGTTCTACGATGAAAGGTTAAGGGAAATTGGCCTGACTACACTGGAGGACAGGAGGGATAGGGGAGACATGATAACGACAAAATACTGCGTGGAATAGACAAGGTGGACAGAGACAAGATGTTCCAGAGAGGGGACACAGAAACAAGGGGTCACTCTTGGATGTTGAAGACTCAGATGAGTCACAGGGATGTTAGGAAGCATTTCTTCAGTCATAGAGTAGTCAGGAAGTGGAACAGTCTGGCGAGTGATGTAGTGGAGGCAGGAACCATACATAGCTTTAAGACGAGGTATGATAAAGCTCATGGACCAGGGAGAGAGAGGACCTAGTAGCGTTCAGTGAAGAGGCGGGGTCAGGAGTTGAATCTTGACCCCTGCAACTGTAATTAGGTGAGTAGTACAATTGAGTGAGTACACACACACACATACACACACACACACACACACACACACACACACACACACACACACACACACACACACACACACACACACACACACACACACACACACACCCACACACACACAAAGAAATGGACCAGAACAGTTTGCAGGTCTGGTCTGGCAAATGGCTATTAGAATTTAACTGCAGCAAATGCAAAGTTGTGAAGAATTAAGACTGGCAAAGAAGACCGCAAATGGAATACAGGCTCTTGGAAAGAAGCAAATATTTAAAACCTCACTCAAGGAGAACCTCCGAGTAAGCAACGTACCGGAAATATCGCTCGAGGCGAACATCAACCCAATAATGTCACAACAAACGCGTGTCTGGCAAATTTAAAATTACCTTTCAGGAACCTAAGAGACGAGTCATTCACATCACTGTATGCTACATATGTCAGGCTTATATTGGAGTGTGTATCACTAGAATGTAACCCAAACCTTATCAAGTATTTCAAGAAATTGAAGAAAGTACTGAGGTCAAGGCAAGCCGGTGGGAGAATTAGACCTGCCTCCCATAGGCCAGTTGGCCTATTGCAGTGTTCCTTCTTTCTTATGTTGTAAAGAGACTAGAGGAGCTAATGGGTATGAGGTACCAGGAGAGATTAAAGGAGTTAAACTTGATGAAATCAATTGACAGCAGAACTTGGGGTGATATGATGACGTTCAAAATACTGAAAGGACGTGATGGGATGGACAGGGTATGACTGATCGAGAGATGGGAAACAGGAGCACCAGGACACAGCTGTTAGGAAGCATTTCTTTGGATTTAGAATGATCAGAAAGTGGAGCAACGTGGAAAGTGGACAGGTAGATGCAGAATGCATACATAGCATTAAGAATATGTAGGATAATGATTTCAAATCCAGGAGGAAGTGAATCCAGTATAGGGCAGCAAAGAGGCGAAGCTATGAGCTGAGACTTAATTCCTGCACCCACATATGATTGCATACATGTATGTCATGCCCACTGTCAGGGTATACCATGAGTTCACCAAAATGACGGGAAGAGAGAAACGTACTCGAGTTTTGCCGTTTGTTGTACAGAATGTAGATCCAGAGAGCTGCAGCGACTTATCCACACAGCATCACTCCTGGGAGTGAACTGTCCTTTTCTAGCCCTCGAGCTCTGATCCCCAGAGACTGTACGTGTCGTACATACCATCTGTTTATACAGACGGTTATTAAATACACTCTTAAGGGTTACTAACGGACGATACATATCCCCAGACAAAATTATATTGTTTTGGTACTCGTACTACTGACAGCTCGGCTACACTGCAGCTGGACAATCTCACACAACAGTAACTGTGTCCCCAGACAAAATTATATTGTTTTGGTACTCGTACTACTGACAGCTCGGCTACACTGCAGCTGGACAATCTCACACAACAGTAACTGTGTCCCCAGACAAAATTATATTGTTTTGGTACTCGTACTACTGACAGCTCAGCTACACTGCAGCTGACAATCTCACACAACAGTAACTGTGTCCCCAGACAAAATTATACTGTTTTGGTACTCGTACTACTGACAGCTCGGCTACACTGCAGCTGACAATCTCACACAACAGTAACTGTGTTGCTAGGCATCGATACACAAGGAACATGGATTGCAAACTCAAATTTAGCACAAAGCAAATTATACATCAAAACAGAAGATACAGCCATGTGATTCACTGAAGTAATGACACAGATATATAACTGACTGGTAAATCGTTCCATGAATTCTGATGGAAATACATATCCTGCTGCACACACAAGCTACCATCTGTCAGAATCCAGAGTTCGTGAAAGTAGGCGACAGAACAAGGATCCTAAAAAAATAAGTTTTGAGTAAATCATGGAAGAAATAACTGCATAAGTACACATTGAGGTGAGACACTCAGTTTTATGGCCATAATTGCTTAAAGACACTGAAATTGCAAGGTCATAAAATACGCAAAAAAAAATTATGTGCAAAACAGAGCAGAAAAACGAGCATCATCACCAGAGGAAATGCTGCACAGAATGTTGTAAGTGAACATAACAGTTGTGAACTCTTAAGACTATATACACAATACTAACAATACACAAATAACCCGCACATAAAAGACAGAAGCTTACGACGACGTTTCGGTCCGACTTGGACCATTGACAAAGTCACACTGTATCGTTCCAGTCACGGTATTGTGCCTTTTTGTTATTAATACTAACAAGTAAAGAATAAAGTTTCTGAGTTACTTCAGTATAATTAATGGTTATTATAACCATAATTTTTAAAGGGGTGGAGGGGTAAGCCAGCAGAAGGCCTCGGTCAGATGACCAAAAGCTCCATCTGCGGGGTTATTATATGACTAGCACCCTCGTAGGGGAAACACTTGTCTTCCTTCCTGACTAACCTTACCTAACCTAAAAGTCTCCGAGAAAAATAAACAGAGAAATTAACTAACATTCCTAAAAATATACATATAACAAAACACAACTCACAGTAAAAGAGTAATGTCTAACTCACACACAGGTGAAAAACACAGCTCACATCTCTGGTGAACATTCCAAGCACAAGTACGTAAAAAGAATAAATGCAATGCATGGAAAACAGAACATAAGAACATAAGAAAGGAGGAACACTGCAGCAGGCCTGTTGGCCCATACTAGGCAAGTCCTTTACAATTCATCCCACTAACAAAACATTTGCCCAACCCAATTTCCAATTCCCACTGGCAAAAATAAACCAAACCAAACACGGGTACAAAAAAGAAATAGTGGAACCAAAAACAAGATTTTGTTGCAAAATTTTCCCAGTAAAATATAGGTAAACTAGAAAGAACTGAACAAGTGTACAAGAACCATCAAAGTAAACCAAACACTGTAAACAGAAGGAAGAAATGAATAAATAAATAAAAGCTAGTATACAACAGTGCTAGACACAACCTTAAAGAGCGCAGGCAAACACAAATAAAAGGAATATTGATTAATTAGACACATGTGCAACACTTGGGCATATTTATTGAGGAAACTTTACGCCACACAGTGGCTTCATCAGTCCAAATGTGTTGTTAGGTAAGACACATATGCAACAGTTAGGTATCTTTATTTCGAAACGTTTCGCCTACACAGTAGGCTTCTTCAGTCGAGTACAGAAAAGTTGATAGAAGCAGAAGATACTTGAAGACGATGTAATCAGTCCATCACCCTTAAAGTTTTGAGGTGGTCAGTCCCTCAGTCTGGAGAAGAGCATTGTTCCATAGTATGAAACAATATTGTTTCATTCCATGGAACAATGCTCTTCTCCAGACTGAGGGACTGATTACATCGTCTTCAAGTATCTTCTGCTTCTATCAACTTTTCTGTACTCGACTGAAGAAGCCTACTGTGTAGGCGAAACGTTTCGAAATAAAGATATCTAACTGTTGCATATGTGTCTTACCTAACAACCTGTCGGTATTTTATACCATTTTAATGTTCAGTCCAAATGTGGTATCACCTACGACTGCTGCACCTCTCCTGCCTACGGTATATAAGCTACTTCTTCGCACATATGCTGTATTTTTTTCAAGATTGATGGACTGACCACATCGACTCAAGGCTGAGGGACTGACTATCTCAAACGCCTCCTGTTCTTCCCCGTTCTCCTTTGTATGGACTGATGAAGCCACTGTGTGGCGATACGTTTCCTCATTAAAGATACCCAAGTGTTGCACATGTGTCTAATTTATCAACTTGTCGGTTCTCTGAACCATTCATCTACAAAAGGAACATTAGGAAATACTAGTTACTAAATGGTATATAATTGCACTAAACAGTGTCACTTAACAAAAGTGCCGAAGAGAAATGCACAATGGTGCTCTCAAGCAGTGCTTTGAAAAACATGTCACAGTGCACAGTTCTAGGAGGAGCCTATAACACACACTGCAAATAGTGCTCACAAGCACTGAAATATCTCCGAAAAGAAAAAAATCACCGAAGTGACAAAAAGTGTTCGGCACATGGAACACTTACGGAGGAAGGATGGTAATAACTGTGCACTTGAGCATCAGGAACACAGCACAGTAACACAAAGTAGCATCAGAACAGGACAGTATGGCACAGTGGCTGGTGGCTAAAGCTCTCGCTTCCCACACCGAGGGTCTGGGTTCGATTCCCAGCCAGGGTAAAAACATTGGGTGTGTTACTTTACACCTGTTGTCTATGTTCACCCATCAGTAAAATGGGTACCTGGATGTTAGTCGACTGGTGTGGGTCGCATCTTGGGACACTGACCTAATTTGCCCGAAATGCTCGGCATAACAAGGCCTGTATACCATGTACATGTACTTGTAGTAAATTAAGATATTATTATTATTATTATTATTATTATTATTATTATTATTATTATTATTATTATTATTATTATTATTATTGTTATTATTATTATATAGCAGCACACAGCAGGGATAAATGTGCTAAGAAAAAATATAGCAAACATTGTATTGGTGCCACTTAGCAGAATAATTAAGATGTAGGACACGGGAAATAAAATATGCAGGAGACGAGCAGTCGTCTGTAAGCTGAAGGTGTTGTGGCTGAGGGAGTGGCAATCTTACAAGCTAACCTATTTCCCCCCTATCAGATAAGCCCATCCCCCAGCCTGACAGGTGTCGTTTTAGTGGTTCACGTAGCAAGAAAGTAAAGAGTGTCTTTGTGTCTCTTGAAACAATCAGTGGAATAAAGAAAAACTTAGAACATTAATAAAATCTTAAAGTATTAATGTGGAAGATAATCTGATGATCAGTACATTCATGTAAGTCTAGATATATTTCATTTATAGTTCCAGCCCGGGTCAGAAACCGGAATTAATAGCGAGAGACATTCATTTAAATGTCAATATAATATAAGCACAGTCAAGAGCTTGACTATCAAAGGCTTAAGACGATTAAGACCTAAGTATGTATGAAGAGAGTTAGAAATAGCTAGCAAAATCAGAAGCCCGATTATCAAAAGCTTAAGACATTCAAACCAATGGTGCAGGTTAACACTGTTGAGTACTTAAACCAGTGTGAAAGGAAACCAACTTACAATGGCACCTCAGGTTGTCAGGATCCAAGAGGATATCAAAACCCCTAAACAAAATCCGTGAGGGGGTAAAGGAAGATCAGTCTGACGAACACCCACTTCTAACAACAACTCTAAGACCAAGGAGGATACAAACACCTTCACACAAAAGCCGTGTGCAGTACCAAGACCAGTCTGATAGGACACCTACTTGTAATGAAACCTCGTAATCAAGAACAGAGAATATCAAAAACCTCCACACAAATACAAAGACCAGAATACAAGTTCTAAAGTAGGTGTGTGGACGAGTTGGTGGATATTATAAGAGAGGCCAGAGATCATACAAACAACCCGCACATAGGGAGAAGCCCAGGACGACGTTTCGGTCCGACTTGGCCCATTTACAAATCACACAAGTAACTAAGTCTATTTAGGTACAGGTATACATAATTACAGTAACACAAATTATCATACATAGTAATATGAGTGTAAACTGAGAGAGATAACTCCAAAAAGTCAGACAAAGTGACTTCCATTTGCGTTGTTGAAACACGCACAAAAGTAAGGGGGCCAGTGTATTTAGAAGTTGATAAATGAGAAACATGTGCAGCATTTGGGTATCCATTTTCTGGAAAAGTTTTGCCTCGCAGTGGCTTTTCAGTCCAATGCAGAGAAAGGTGGAACATGAGAAGGAGTTTTAGGTAATCAGTCCCTCAGCCTGGAGTCGATGTATTCAGACCATCAATCTTGACAAAAGTGCAGCATATTCGCAGAGATGGAACTTACATATTGATGACAGATGAGGTGGAGCAGTGGTAGGCGGAGTCACCAGCAGTCAAAAACCACTAGTGGAAGTAGGTCGTGTTTATAGGTTAGACATGTTTTGAAGAAAACCCTTCATCACAGAAGAGAGGGAACAGAGATCTCCAACTTCCAACGGTGTCTCGAGGCCACCTCACTGCTCAAGAGCTATCATTAGCTACCAGAAGTGACGTGTCCTCATGCAACGCCGTGAGTTGTTGACCACTTACATAAAACATGAAAGAAAGGTGAATCATTAATATAATTCACTAGTTCTATACATTCACATTATGCAATGTGTCTATAGTAAAAAATACCCTTATTTACTGACAGATACACAGTTTAACAATTTTAGCACTAATTCCCTGCTATAAAAGAGTGAAAAAAATATGTACATCACTTGGCACAATATTCTGTGCTGTTGTACGTAACTACCAGTGATATCTGTTTACCGAATAGCACACCACCACGAAGACGTCACAACGTTCACAAAGGACAGGCCTTTCGATGATCTGTGATGACATCACATCACCCGGAAGACGACGACTTGACATAATTAAATCTTCACCTGTCACTCTGTGCAATAAAATTAGTCTCGACGCCTCAGGCACACCAGACAATGCTAAGGAAAATAAAGAAAACAGAGAGGCCGCACGGGGCTGTCTTAGAGCAGCCAGCGGCTTGGCGTGCAAACCACAGGGCGTGGCCAGGCTCACAAAGCCGAAAGTGGCTTAGCACTGCACGAGGTTGCAGATGTAAGCTTGCAGCAGTCAACAAGCAGAAGTAAAGGCAGCTGTGCTGCCTTTATAAGCTGGTGACTTAGAACTGGATTGAAAAATTGCTTGCCAGACGAGTACCGGAGCTGAACAGGAATGCTCACAGCAGATTTGTAGACAGCAAGAACGAGGCAGAGCCACGGCGACTTACAGACGACTCCAGCTTGCTGAAGTCTGGGCAGACTTAACCGCATCTGGACTCTCTTAATAGTGCCATGAGCTTACTTTAAGCCCATTCCCCGCATCAACCCCTCGAAATGAGAATTTAAGGCTTAAACAGGGCTGTAAAACATTAACATACAACACTGCCAGCTGGCCTGGCCTAGTCGGATGAATAACAGCTGGTAGGCGCCCAGGGTGGTCTGTCGCCATTCTCTCTTGATTCCCTTGTCTCATTAATACTAATGTCGCTGGGCCACAGCCACCAGTCATGGCCACTGTTAGAGCGTGTCATGGTTTCACCAGATTGACAAGAAAAGAAAAGCGTATGTACTTGAGTTCTGCCCTTTATTGTTCAGGAGAATATAGAGGATAATAATAATAATAATAATAATAATAATAATAATAATAATAATAATAATAATAACAATAATAATAATAATAATAATAATAATAATAATAATAATAATAATAATAATCTTTATTTCTACAACTACATGTACTAAGTATAGAGATAGAGCTGACATCAGTGACATACTATTATACAGAAAACCTCAGTTTTGTCCCAGGATGCGACCCACACCAGTCGACTGACAACCAAGCACCCATTTTACTGATGGGTGAACATTGGACAGCAGGTGACTAACGTAAACACGTCCTAATGTTTCCCAACCTTACCTGGTCCTCAGACTCTGATGTCTAACTGGTATATGAACCACACGGAGCATCTGTCTATAAGGATGATTACTGAATACGTTCTTGACGACTACCAACAGTTAATTTGCTTATCAAAACAATATTTCTCGTACTTCTGATATACATGAACACACATACAAAAGTGTAATTCACACTGGCCAACAGCAAACTTGTTCATGTAAAGGCAATACATATAATGAGTATCGAAAATTTAGCACTGGTCGTTTCGGTTGTTAGCCTAATTCTTTTCCACCTACTTGCACATCTCCTGTATCATCCATAAACGTCTGTGTATATATCACCGTGTATGTATCACCGTGTATGTATCACTGTATATATCACTGTGTATATATCACTGTGTATGTATCACAGTGTAGGTATCACTGTATATATCACTGTGTATGTATCACTGTATGTATCACTGTGTATGTATCACTGTGTATGTATCACTGTGTACATATCACTGTGTATGTATCACTGTGTATATATCACTGTGTATGTATCACTATGTATATATCACTGTGTATGTATCACTGTGTATATATCACTGTGTATATATCACTGTGTATATATCACTGTGTATGTATCACTGTGTATATATCACTGTGTATATATCACTGTGTATATATCACTGTGTATACATCACTGTGTATATATCACTGTGTATATATCACCGTGTATGTATCACTGTGTATATATCACTGTGTATATATCACTGTGTATGTATCACTGTGTATATATCACTGTGTATATATCACTGTGTATATATCACTGTGTATATATCACTGTGTATGTATCACTGTGTATATATCACTGTGTATGTATCACTGTGTATGTATCACTGTATATATCACTGTGTATATATCACTGTGTATATATCACTGTGTATGTATCACTGTGTATATATCACTGTGTATGTATCACTGTGTATATATCACTGTGTATATATCACTGTGTATATATCACTGTGTATATATCACTGTGTATGTATCACTGTGTATATATCACTGTGTATATATCACTGTGTATGTATCACTGTGTATATATCACTGTGTATATATCACTGTGTATGTATCACTGTGTATATATCACTGTGTATATATCACTGTGTATATATCACTGTATATATATCACTGTGTATATATCACTGTGTATGTATCACTGTGTATATATCACTGTGTATATATATCACTGTGTATGTATCACTGTGTATATATCACTGTGTATATATCACTGTGTATATATCACTGTGTATGTATCACTGTGTATATATCACTGTGTATATATCACTGTGTATATATCACTGTGTATGTATCACCGTGTATGTATCACTGTATATATCACTGTGTATGTATCACTGTGTATATATCACTGTGTATATATCACTGTGTATGTATCACCGTGTATGTATCACTGTATATATCACTGTGTATGTATCACTGTGTATGTATCACTGTATATATCACTGTGTATATATCACTGTGTATGTATCACTGTGTATATATCACTGTGTATATATCACTGTGTATATATCACTGTGTATATATCACTGTGTATGTATCACCGTGTATGTATCACTGTATATATCACCGTGTATGTATCACTGTATATATCACCGTGTATATATCACTGTATATATCACTGTGTATATATCACTGTGTATATATCACTGTGTATGTATCACCGTGTATGTATCACTGTATATATCACCGTGTATATATCACTGTATATATCACTGTGTATATATCACTGTGTATATCACTGTGTATATATCACTGTGTATATCACTGTGTATATATCACTGTGTATATATCACTGTATATATCACTGTATATATCACTGTATATATCACTGTGTATATATCACTGTATATATCACTGTGTATATCACTGTGTATGTCACTACGTCACTCTATGTGACAGTAAAAATGGTATTAAATGCGGACAAGATGAGTAAGACGCGGGAGCAACAGCTGGGTATCTTTATCGCTTATTAAAACATTTCACCTACACGGTAGGCTTCTTCAGTGCATCAACCCTGGGAAAAATGGTAATTGAGGTGGTCAGTCCCTCAGCCTGGAGAGTTCGTTGAAGCATGAGAATAGTATCTTATGTACTGAAGAAGGTGAGGTGTGGAAGGTGTCAAAGACATTGCAGGAGGCTGGGTCCACTGATAGGCAAGAATTAAAAACTGCAGGAGGCCTACTGGCCCATGCTAAGCAGGTCCCTCTGGATTCCATCCCTTCTCACTCATGGCAAGAAGTTAAGCATTGATGTCATGGATGTCCTTTGTACCCAGGTACTGTTATGTTGCTGTGTTAAACACTTAGGATGAAAAGGGAATAAAATACGGTAAGTTGGCAAGTGAAACATGTGAAGCAGTTGGGTATCTTTATTGTTGACTGAAACGTTTCGTCTACACGGTAGGATTCTTCAGTTATATACAGACTATGGAGCTAAGCTCTCCAGGCAGAGGGACTGACCACCTCAAAACTATTTCTCTAAGGTTGATGGACTGATAACATCATCGTTACCCAACTTGAACTACCTTCACCGTCTAGGTGTAACTTTTCAATCAATAATAAAGATACCGTTTCTATCATATCTTTTCCACAGATTATCTGTATTACCATACCATTTATAACCTATCATTATGACCCTCGTGTAGTCACTAAGCTTAATGACGCCCGTGTAGTTACTAAGCTTAATGACCCTCGTGTAGTCACTAAGCTTAATGGCCCTCGTGTAGTCACTAAGTTTAATGACCCTCGTGTAGTCACTAAGCTTAATGACCCTCGTGTAGTCACTAAGTTTAATGACCCTCGTGTAGTCACTAAGCTTAATGACCCTCGTGTAGTCACTAAGCTTAATGACCCTCGTGTAGTCACTAAGTTTAATGACCCTCGTGTAGTCACTAAGCTTAATGACCCTCGTGTAGTCACTAAGCTTAATGACCCTCGTGTAGTCACTAAGTTTAATGACCCTCGTGTAGTCACTAAGCTTAATGACCCTCGTGTAGTCACTAAGCTTAATGACGCCCGTGTAGTCACTAAGCTTAATGACCCTCGTGTAGTCACTAAGTTTAATGACCCTCGTGTAGTCACTAAGCTTAATGACCCTCGTGTAGTCACTAAGCTTAATGACCCTCGTGTAGTCACTAAGCTTAATGACCCTCGTGTAGTCACTAAGCTTAATGACGCCCGTGTAGTCACTAAGCTTAATGACCCTCGTGTAGTCACTAAGCTTAATGACGCCCGTGTAGTCACTAAGTTTAATGACCCTCGTGTAGTCACTAAATTTAATGACCCTCGAGTAGTCACTAAGCTTAATGACCCTCGTGCAGTCACTAAGCTTAATGACGCCCGTGTAGTCACTAAGTTTAATGACCCTCGTGTAGTCACTAAATTTAATGACCCTCGAGTAGTCACTAAGCTTAATGACCCTCGTGTAGTCACTAAGCTTAATGACGCCCGTGTAGTCACTAAGTTTAATGACCCACGTGTAGTCACTAAATTTAATGACCCTCGAGTAGTCACTAAGCTTAATGACCCTCGTGTAGTCACTAAGCTTAATGACGCCCGTGTAGTCACTAAGTTTAATGACCCTCGTGTAGTCACTAAATTTAATGACCCTCGAGTAGTCACTAAGCTTAATGACCCTCGTGTAGTCACTAAGTTTAATGACCCTCGTGTAGTCACTAAGTTTAATGACCCTCGTGTAGTCACTAAATTTAATGACCCTCGAGTAGTCACTAAGCTTAATGACCCTCGAGTAGTCACTAAGCTTAATGACCCTCGTGTAGTCACTAAGCTTAATGACCCTCGAGTAGTCACTAAGCTTAATGACCCTCGTGTAGTCACTAAGCTTAATGACCCTCGTGTAGTCACTAAGTTTAATGACCCTCGTGTAGTCACTAAGCTTAATGACCCTTGTGTAGTCACTAAGCTTAATGACCCTCGTGTAGTCCCTAAATTTAATGACCCTCGAGTAGTCACTAAGTTTAATGACCCTCGAGTAGTCACTAAGTTTAATGACCCTCGAGTAGTCACTAAGTTTAATGACCCTCGAGTAGTCACTAAGCTTAATGACCCTCGTGTAGTCACTAAATTTAATGACCCTCGTGTAGTCACTAAGTTTAATGACCCTCGTGTAGTCACTAAGTTTAATGACCCTCGTGTAGTCACTAAATTTAATGACCCTCGAGTAGTCACTAAGCTTAATGACCCTCGTGTAGTCACTAAGCTTAATGACCCTCGTGTAGTCACTAAAGCCTGGTCACAGACCGGGCCGCGGGGGCGTTGACCCCCTCGGCCCGGCCCAGGTAAACTCCAGGACCCTCGTGTAGTCACTAAGCTTAGTAATCCTCGTGTAGTCAATAAACATGAAAACAAATATACCAGTAAAGAAAGAAAGTCCTATGATATTTCTGTTTAATAATTTCATAGTCTCGTAATAACGAAAATATCCAGAAAGTCTACGTACTGTTTATGTCTTTAATCTGTGTCGTTATTGAACGCTCAACATCCTGTTTGTCAATACATTAAATTCTACAAGGGAACGCACCAACAGTGTGAGTGAGAGTAACTTTCTCTATTGTACACTCGAATTATCCACCTATAAAGACTGTTATTTTATGATACTTTGGCCTTTTTGCCGTCAAAATGCACTTCCTCCTTGACTTCAGATGAGCTGCAATCATTTCCCGGACTTTCTTCCTTGACTTGCAGTAGACAGAATCCTCTCAGAATCCGCGTTTTTATTTCGGCCATAAATTACTACACAGTGTATTTTATATATATACAAAGGACTAAATCGTGAAAAATACTTGATAAATAATATTTTATTTAAGTTTAATTTGCCTGCTGGCAGCTTCTGATGCTTCAGTAATATCAAAGAATATATCCAATTATCGATGTCATTTATGTAAATTAGTAACAAAACCGGTCTAATGATAGAGCCTTAAGGTACCCCACGTCCTGCCTTTCTCATGGTGCATTTCTGCGTTATTATCTGCAAGCATTTCCCTATGAAAGTGCTTAGAACAAATATATATTGGCTTTGTTCATTATTTCTCGTTATTCATGCTATGATGCATATTTTAAGGAAAAAAAAGGGATAAATAAGTATACAAGATACGATACAGGACGTAATGACAGTAGTTTTTTAGACAGATGGGTAGACTTATGGATGTACATGTTTATAGAGGGGCCGCAAATATGTATATATATATATATATATATATATATATATATATATATATGTATATATATGGCTTAGAAAGACACGTAAGCAAACACTATGACATATTTATTAAAAAACGTCTGGGTCCTGGGACTTTGATCACTTCTAACATACAGAGGTAAAAATATATTATATATAGGCGGAGAGTAAGGTGTGAGTGACACCTGGTGACCTGAAGAATGTCATATTGGGATGAGGACGAGTAGACGATGAGATCATGTGACTCCTGTGTTGTTGGGATGGTGGTGCTTGAATATCATGTTATTCTGCACTTTATGCAGAATATCCACCTTAAAAAATAACGAAATTCCAGGCGCTTTCGTGACTTCTTACATTATCAAGGAACTATAAAAATAAAAGGTTAACAGGAAGGCATATAAGGACGAGACTACGCCTCGCTGCCACCCACAACAACACCTGGCTTTTTATGATGATGTAGGTAGGTAGATCAACACTGCAGACACTGTGCGCAGGTGAACAGCACTGTAAACACTGTGCACAGATAAACATCACTGCAGACACTGTGCACAGGTGAACATCACTGCAGACACTGTGCACAGGTGAGCATCACTGCAGACACTGTGCACAGGTGAGCATCACTGTAGACACTGTACACAGGTGAGCATCACTGCAGACACTGTGCACAGGTGAGCATCACTGTAGACACTGTGCATAGGTGAGCAGCACTGTACTTAAAACTGTGAGCACAGTTGATCTGCATTATAGATAGCATTGTTCAGCAGCGCTGTGGACACTGTAAACAGCACTGTTAATCAGCACTATAGACAATGTAGACAGCCCTGTTCAGCAGCACTGTAGACACTCGAGACAGCGAGTACAGGTGGACAGATTTCATCGATTAGATTTTCCAGTCGGCAATACTGGTTCACAATACTCGCCATTCTTATCATATAGACAGTAGCGCAATAGAATATATACACAAAAAGTCCTAGGAAACTGGGCCCCATAATTCACAAATTGCCCTTTAGAGCAGTAGTTATTAAGGTATTTTGGGTGGCGCCCCCCATCACAGCTGATCCTCATCCCCCCCAACCTTCCTTCATATAAAATTCGAAATGCATAAATTAAACGAAAAATGTTCTTTCTGAGTGGGAAAACTGAGAGACAAGTCTTCATTCTTGATTATTTTTAACAATTGAAAAAAGTATGCTAATTAAAAGGGGTAAATCGCAAATACATGACATACATATGCCATTTCTTATTTTTATTTTGGGCTCGAGCCCCCTTCCCTTCTAGAAATTACACTAGGGGAGCGAGGCCCCCCTAGGTTAACTGTTGTTTTAGTAAAAAGAAAACACTGACAACGTTTCCGTACGAGCTGGAGAGTTCGAATGCTTGAAGCAGCGTACCCTCAAGGTAGGTTCCTTGACGCTGGTGAGGGGCTCTTGATCTAGGGAATTGGATCTGTGCTCCAGTTTCCTGAATTGAGCCTGAATACCTTCCATCCCCTCCCCCCACATGCACTGTATAATCCTACGGGTTTAGCGCCCCTCCATAATTATAAAATTGAAGCAGCGTAAGCATTTATTTTAACAACGTTTCGCTCAGCGAACATGCTTTGACCGAAACGATATTATAATAAAGTCTTACGCTGTTTCAAATGTCTTTTGCCATCATTGTATGACGCAGTGAGACAGGACGTGTCTCGGAAAAGTCAATGAAATCATCAGCCATATACAAGCGAACATGTAATAAAAACATGTACAGAATTCTGATTCAATGACCAGTTATTCTCCTACATAACTGTTGTTAGTATTATTGTAAAGTGTTATACCCGTGTGAGCCATTCCGAGCAGAGCGGCGGAAGATTGATCCCCCGTCCGCAGAGCGCGGTCCAGGCTCTCAGCAGTTGGGTAAATTCTACTACTGTATTTCCCCTCAAGGAATGTGCGTGTTTCAACAACGCAAATGGAAGTCACTTTGTCTGACTTTTTGGAGTTATCTCTCTCAGTTTACACTCATATTACTATGTATGATAATTTGTGTTACTGTAATTATGTATACCTGTACCTAAATAGACTTAGTTACTTGTGTGATTTGTAAATGGGCCAAGTCGGACCGAAACGTCGTCCTGGGCTTCTCCCTATGTGCGGGTTGTTTGTATGATCTCTGGCCTCTCTTATAATATCCACCAACTCGTCCACACACCTACTTTAGAACTTGTATTCTGGTCTTTGTATTTGTGTGGAGGTTTTTGATATTCTCTGTTCTTGATTACGAGGTTTCATTACAAGTAGGTGTCCTATCAGACTGGTCTTGGTACTGCACACGGCTTTTGTGTGAAGGTGTTTGTATCCTCCTTGGTCTTAGAGTTGTTGTTAGAAGTGGGTGTTCGTCAGACTGATCTTCCTTTACCCCCTCACGGATTTTGTTTAGGGGTTTTGATATCCTCTTGGATCCTGACAACCTGAGGTGCCATTGTAAGTTGGTTTCCTTTCACACTGGTTTAAGTACTCAACAGTGTTAACCTGCACCATTGGTTTGAATGTCTTAAGCTTTTGATAATCGGGCTTCTGATTTTGCTAGCTATTTCTAACTCTCTTCATACATACTTAGGTCTTAATCGTCTTAAGCCTTTGATAGTCAAGCTCTTGACTGTGCTTATATTATATTGACATTTAAATGAATGTCTCTCGCTATTAATTCCGGTTTCTGACCCGGGCTGGAACTATAAATGAAATATATCTAGACTTACATGAATGTACTGATCATCAGATTATCTTCCACATTAATACTTTAAGATTTTATTAATGTTCTAAGTTTTTCTTTATTCCACTGATTGTTTCAAGAGACACAAAGACACTCTTTACTTTCTTGCTACGTGAACCACTAAAACGACACCTGTCAGGCTGGGGGATGGGCTTATCTGATAGGGGGGAAATAGGTTAGCTTGTAAGATTGCCACTCCCTCAGCCACAACACCTTCAGCTTACAGACGACTGCTCGTCTCCTGCATATTTTATTTCCCGTGTCCTACATCTTAATTATTCTGCTAAGTGGCACCAATACAATGTTTGCTATATTTTTTCTTAGCACATTTATCCCTGCTGTGTGCTGCTATATAATAATAATAACAATAATAATAATAATAATAATAATAATAATAATAATAATAATAATAATAATAATAATAATAATAATAATAATAATGGTGAGGGGCTCTCGATCTAGGGAATTGGATCTGTGCTCCAGTTCCCTGAATTGAGCCTGAATACCTTCCATCTCCCCCACATGCGCTGTATAATCCTACGGGTTTAGCGCTTCCCCGTGATTGTAATAATAATAATCTACTATATCTATGGCACCAAAAGAAAACACATCTTTACGTTTTCTCTGCAGAGGTTAGGATGTAGAGCACTCTAAGAAGAACGTAAAGAAAACGACGACATGCAGTATATAAACTGATGAGAAATAAACATGTGTTTTAAGGGGTTTGAAGGCCTGAGCTTGCTACCACCTGCAGCTCATAAGACTGCCATCCCCACGAGCCCCTTTGGGGCGGGGCAGATGGCAGACCAGAGGCCTAGCTTCTCCCTACGAGACCCGTGAGGGCGGGGAATGTGGCTAGGCCTGGGGACAGTTGGTCCCGAAGATGAGGGGGTACTTGTACCTCCTCCCATGGGAGACTTAAGTCTCGAGACACTCCCCAGATAGGGAGCCAAGGCCGGGTCACCACTACTTGGAAAAGACCCGGGCCGGGAGAATACCGGCGAATAAAAAAAAAAAAAACATGTGCGAGAGTTGAGTACCTTTATTGTCGAAACGTTTCTCTTGCGCGGTAAGTTTCTTCAGTCAAATGTAGAGTATAGGATGAAGGCAGCCGAAGTGACGAGGTAAAGATGATATAATCAATCCATCGAACTTTCATAAATAGCTGAAGTATGTCAGTTGCTAAGTCAGGAGAAGAGTTCAGCTCGAAGAGTTGACGTGGCTCAGGCATCATGTACTGTAATCATTTGTTCATTTAGCAAGACCGAGTCTGGACCTTCTATTCCATCACATGATGTTGTGGAACTTAATTTTACACGAGTTCACGTCCAGTTAGCCTTATGGTTTACAGGCCAATAATCGTACCGTAACGCCGAACTAATTTTGATATCTCAGGTGCAGAGGAAGCTTAACCAGTATGGAAAAGCTGCCTGAAACGGGATTGAAATTTATTTGTTTTAATCTTCGGTGCCCCATGATTTTGGTAGGTTTTTGTGGTCATTCCAAATATTTCTTTCCATTACTTATCAGAGAAGGAACTATCGTCCTGCAACCACACCACGCTAACTTGGATCTGTTATATTTAAAATTACCATCAACAAGGTGGGTGAGGGGGAAGAGCAGTGCTTAGTTACTGGTGACTCTTAATCCGATAATGCTGTTCTTCCCATTGTTGCATCAAATATGATTTTCTCACATTCCCAGTAGCTGTATGATCCTATGGTCTTGGAAATTTCACATATATTTAATAATAACTATTTTTTAACGTACCGGCCGTAACCCACCGAGGCATGGTGACCTAAAAATAAAACCAAGTTTTTCTTTTTTAAATTTAGTAATTTATACAGGAGAAGGGGTTACTAGCCCCTTGCTCATAATTATTATTGTCATTATTATTATTATTTATAGAAGAAGTGGTAGTAGCAGTTTCTACACCACATTTAATAATGTAATTGCCTTGATATTATCTGTTATAGGGAGTGTTAGACAGAGATGGCATAAAGTAACACCCTTCCTGCAACTTTCCTTGGAGAAAAAACCAGATCAATCCCTGACCTGATACTCTGATGGAGAAAAAACACAATACAGCTCAAGGTCCAGAGAAAAACAACAACGAATCGCAGCTGCCTAATTTGTTTTTCCCTGGCACTGGCCTGGAGTTTTATGACTCACCTGCCATGGGTTCTAACCTCACCCATACCGTGATTTGTTTCTAATGTCTTTTTTATGGCATACACTGCAGCTAGTGTTTCCTTATGGCACACACAACAGCCAGTATTTATGGAACACACAACAGCCAGTATTTATGGCACACACAACAGCCAGTATTTATGGCACACACAACAGCCAGTGTTTATTTATGGCACACACAACAGCCAGTGTTTATTTATGGCACACACAACAGCCAGTATTTATGGCACACACAACAACCAGTATTTATGGCAC